>NC_059425.1:194667074-194684390 GCF_021028975.2 Sphaerodactylus townsendi
CCATGGTGGCAGGGGCTGATGGGAATTGTAGTCCATGAACATCTGGACAGCCTCAGGTTGCAGACCTCTGCTCTAGACTGATTTTGCATTGAGCAGTGGGTTGGGCTAGATGGTCTGTATGACCCCTTCCAACTCTATGGTTCTATGATTCTACACAACCCTTGTTATCTCTGGTTAATCATAGCTTTGCCTTATGTAGTTCAATCCCGCCCCCCATTTTCTTCCATTTACCAGAGCTCCTTCAACCAGCAGGTGGGAAAAAAAGAACCATTTTGACTGGCAACACTTGTGTTCACCAGCTTCAGAAACACAAAATGCCGAAATGGATCTCTTGAAAACATCTGCAGGGCATTTTATTTCTGCTGTGCGGAAAGAACCAATATGAAAATACTTCTCAGAATTCTTCAAATGTTCCTGTTCCTAAATTTCACCTTTCCTTTCTTAAATTACGATATGGAATTAAAATAATAATTTCTCCAGCGCCCCCCCCCCCATTGTTGGGTTTCTTTTACATGTGTCTCTACAAACACAATGGCTGATTTGTTTCCCCACGCACTGTTGAACCTATAGTTACATGTGGCAGAAAAACAGAGTGGGGAACCAGAGGTGGGATCCAGCAGGTTCTCACAGTTTCCCGAGAGTAGGTTACTCATTGTGTACCGAGAGGGGGTTACTAATTGGTGATTTTGCCACGTGATTTTTGCCTTAGTTACTCTCAGCAGCAGCGCGCAGAACTTGAAGCAGTCTAGCAGGAGGTGCACCAGCGTGTGTGGCAGCCTGCGCCTGCGTGCTTTCGTTTCCCGCCCAAGGACTGACGCGGTGGTTGCGTCCTTGCCACAGCCCCGCCCAGGAATGCCCCACCCCCGGAATGCCCGCCCCCGCCCCCGTCGTGCCCCGCCCAGCCCCATTGGCACTATGCCACAGTTTGAATCCCACCACCATGGGAACCTGTTACTAAAATTTTTGGATCCCACCACTGGTGGGGATCCCAAACACTCTAACTGTGCAGCCTTTTCCAATTCCAGTGTGATTTGTGATGGAGGAATTTTCATATTGGTTTCATTGAGGGTTAAAAAAATAGACCAAGAAGAAAGGCTGTTGGAAAAACTTTGTTCAGCTTAAGCAGAGAACGCTCTTTCCTAAGAGTTAGCTCATCTGGACAGTGACTTTAGCTTTTCCATCACAGCATACCTTTTTATCAGCTTTATTTACATAATTAATTTGCAAAAAAAAAAAGGATAACAAAAATAAACCTTCAATAAAACATTGAAGATACTGGCAGACACGCATAGCTAAGCAAACTTTATCTACTCCTGGTACTTGAGCAGTATGGTAGTGCCAATTAAGATATACTTCTGTTATCTTAGCAGTTCTTGTCTCCTTGATTAATACCTACCTGACCTTGCGCTTGAAAGGAAGCAAAACATACTTGACAAGAGGATGAGGTGAATAAAAGTTTAAGATCGTTAAAAAAGGCTGTAACAAACAAATGAAGCCTGAACATATAAATGGTGCTAGTCACACTATTTTACCTTCACCTGTGTTTTTATTTATTTCTTTGTTCATTTCTTATCCAGCTTATTCCCAAACAAGTCCGGGTCAAAGCAGCTGACAATATTCTATACCATTTAACAAACAAACACACAAGCAGTACAGCTAATGCAAATGATAAAACCAAAATTGAACATCTGAAAATACATAAAGAGGTGTCACCTCAAATTTTCCTTACAGTTCACAGCGGCAGCAATAACCAGACGTAATAATTCCAAAGGGCAGCGAAGAATTGCCCATTAGAGGATCTTTTTGGTATTAGTGCTGTTTTTCTTCCTGTTATTGTGTATTCTTCCTTGATCAGTAACAGGGATAATTCCCGCCATTTGGGGGTCCTGTCATGAATAGAATTATGGACTCCTGAAACTAACATGTGCTACCAATTAAGGACCAAGCTATATTTTTTTAACAAAAATTTATTGTATAGAATATTATTATATTTGTTACATTCAATATGTTTGTTCCAACTATACATTTTTCCTTTTTCACCCCCTCCCCCCTCTTTTCCATTGATTATTTCAAGCAAGCAGCAGAAGGTTCATTCTTCTTATTCTCTTGTTCCATAGTTCTTCGTTAAATCTGGCTTCTTCCATCCATTTTTCAAGGACCAAGCTATATCCATAAAATGACAGAAACCACATGAGTTTGTTGTTTAAATCAAAGCATATGTTCATCCAACAGGGGAGTTTCCCTCCTCATCTCACTATGTTGATTCCTTCTCCTTTCTCTGACGTGCATCTTTCATTGTGAACATTAGATTCTGTCCAGCCCATGAAAAAGAGAGAAACATGTCATGTTTACTCTGACCCTAAGCGGAGCATTTTTGTTCCACATAAAGATGTTAGTACAATCAGTTGAAGGGCAGCTGAAAAAAAAGATCTTCTTCCGCATTATAATACAGTCCCTAACGAATATTAGAATTATCATTCATTTTTTATGTGCTGCCTTTGTCCAAACCATTATTTTGTGCATTATTGAACATGGTACTTTGACACAAGACCACTTATAGTTCATTGAACAAAATGTATTTTTTTACTTCCAAACTTTCAAACAGAGGCGATCAAGCGGGGCTCGGTAGGCACGAGGATCCAAGCGGAGCATTCCACAACAAAGAAGGTCCAGCAGGATTTGTTCTGTGGTGAAGGAATATACAACCTACTGACATCTTTGTGTGAAATAGCAGTCAACAAAGGAGTCGGAATGTGATGGTATGGTGCTTGGGTTACTAAGAGGGTATAAGAAAAACATGAGAGGGAATTTTTATGAATAGCAAGCCTTTATTGGCATAGACAACAGTACAACAATTAAAAAAACGGATTAAAAAGCATATACAATACAGGAAATAAATATTAGGTCAAAGAAGAAGAAGAAGAAGAAGAAGAAGAAGAAGAAGAAGAAGAGGAGGAGGAGGAGGAGGAGGAGGAGGAGTTTGGATTTATATCCCCCCTTTCTCTCCTGTAGAAGACTCAAAGGGGCTGACAATCTCCTTGCCCTTCCACCCTCACAACAAACACCCTGTGAGGTAGGTGGGGCTGAGAGAGCTCCGAGAAGCTGTGACTAGCCCAAGGTCACCCAGCTGGCGTGTGTGGGAGTGCACAGGCTAATCTGAATTCCCCAGATAAGCCTCCACAGCTCAGGCGGCAGAGCGGAGAATCAAACCCGGTTCCTCCAGATTAGATACACCAGTTCTTCACCTCTTACGCCACTGCTGCTCCTGGCGTTTAGTAATTTCCAGAAGAAAGTCTGCCACTATCATACTGAGAGAAGGATCAGGATTGTCCAACAAGTAGTATAATCTAATTAAATCGGGGAGATCTGGTAAATGTAAAGGAGTAAGATTCACATACTTGAATCTGATTTCCTTGAATCTGAGACAGTGTAGTAATTGGTGGGCCAGAGATTCAACTGAGCCATCATTACATGGGCACAATCTTTTAGCCTTTTCTTGATTATTAAATCTGCCATGTAACAAGGCAGAAGGCATAACATTAAACCTGGCGAGCATCATGGCCCTCCTTTGAGCAGGGAAGAGGGAATTGGATGCTGTATGGCTTCTATTTTGTTTATTTTTATGTTATTTGACTTCTATGACACTTTCCCAAAATGGACTCAGGCAGTGGCGTATCTATGGGGGGCATGGGTGTGTTTTGACCCAGGTGCCATGTGCCTGAGTCACATAGGGGCACATTTTGCCCCCCACCCTCCCCAACCCCAGCCAAACCCTTGCTGAACTTTCCCACTGTCACCCCATCCCCACTGCTGCTGCTCCTGCAACCACAAAAAACAGCAACAAACTTTTTTCTTCCTCTGAGCAGCACTGGTGGGCAACTTATTGGGGGCAGGGAGACCCCACTCCCAGTAAGTGTTGCTCGTTGGTGCTACTCGGACAGAGCGGAGGAAACAGCTTGTTGGCTTTTTGAGGGGCAGCATGGGGATTCAGCAGGGGTGGGTGGGGGTGTTGGCAGTATTGGCAGGGGCTGGGCGTGGAGCCTGAGGCTTGCCCCGGTGCCACCAAGTTCAAACTCTGTCCAGTTAAGAAGCGTCATGCTCTTCATCTTATATTAAGCAAGTAGAATTATGAATGGAAGTCTCCAGTCAATACAAAGGACGAGTCATCAGATGCTTTTTTTATGCTTTATTTTAATATAAATATCTACATGTAAATAAGTTGTATATATTGACAGTACAATAGTAGAGGCACTTTGATTTGTACAATAGCTTAAAAAAGGAAAAAAATAAACAAGTATATAGGTGTATTATTACTAGATAGAATAGATTTATGAAATTGTTCTCTTTCTTTTTTCTTTGATATCTCGGCGGTCGCAGAGGAAGCTCTTGATTTTAATCCTGTCGTCGTAGCAGAAGCCAGCAGCAATCTCGTTGGCCGTGCCCAAAGGAAACAGAGGCGGGTTTGAGTCGACAAGGCCAAACCCAAGAAACTGGGGATGGGAGAAAAAAATATATATTGCCGGTGGGAGGGGAAGCGGGGAGCTGCCCTACAAATCACCCAATCGAGAATGCCTTTGGTCACGAAATACCCAAACAGGAAGTGGTGGCCGGGGGGGGGGGTGTCACACAAGAAGTGAGCATTCTGTGGAGGGTAGGAACACTTTTCCAAAATGCCTACAGCTTTTCTTCTTCTTCTACGTTTTAAAAAAATATACTGTGGGAGTTGCAGCCATACAAAGAGGGGTGTGGGGGGGAGGGGGGGGGCAGAGATGCCGTTGCGGGACGGAGTAGGGGAGAATTCGTTACAGTCTCCGCGTGGGACACAACAGTGGAGGCCAGGGTGAGAAAAGTCACAGTCCTCAAAACTGATTGGCTTGCGAGGAGGAGAAGGAGTCAGGCGTCTTCCTCGTCTTCCTCATCCTCTGGATCCTCTTCTCCCTCGTCTTCGAGCTCTCGTTTCCTTTTCTCGCCCTGCGGGACATCCTCGTCACCTTCATCGTCATCTTCGTCTTCTCCCTCCTCATCTTCTTCTTCCTCCTCATCTTCTACCCCATCTTCTTCCTCTTCTCCGTCCAGTTCTTCCTCGTCCTCTTCATCATCTACGACATCTTCATCCAGTCATGTCCTGTCATATAAATCCTGTCATATAATGGTAGTAATCTATGTAATCGAGTGTTGTTGTGTGAAGGTATTTGCAGATGTATGGCAAGACAGAGAATAATGTCACCTTATTTTTCTTTGTGTATATTTGCAAGTTATAATAAAAGCTTTATTTAAAAAATTTTTAAAAAAGAAGCATCATGGCACCATAAAATGTTTCTAGTTAGAGGAATGAAGACAATGGGAAGAGAAATGGGAAAAAGCAAAAGCAAAAGGGATTAAACAAGGCCAGGGAGGCCAGGTGGATCATACTGTTGTTCTTTTCAGCCGTCAGCTTGGCAGAATAGCTTCATCTTGCAGGTTCCGTGGAGCTGACAGGTCCTGCAGGGCAAAGTTCTCCTTCGACAGAGCATTCTACTAGGCCATGACTAGAGCTGAAAATGGCCCTGGTGGAAACAGTAAGTTATCTTTCATGTCCTAACCAAAGCTGAAAAGTAACATCACATTCTGGTTCTGGTGGGTTTTCTGGGCTGTGTGGCCGTGGTCTGATGGATCTTGTTTAAGGTGACCAGATTGTCACCTTTGTAAACCGGGACCCGGGCGGGCGGCTGCGTGTGTGTGCAGCCGCAGGAGCGCACTGCCTTTTGGGGCGCTCCCCAGTTTCCCACCCTGTCACAGGGCGAGAGCTAGGAGCGCCCCAAAAGAGCAGTCTTGATCCACAATACGTGCACAGGAGGCTGTTGCACTGTCTTCTGGGGCGCTCCCCTGTTTCCCACCCTGTGATAGGGCAGGAAAAGGGTAGCACCCCAGAAGGCAGTGCGGCAGCCTTCCAAAAATCGGGACAATTCAAAAAAACCGCGGGACGCGGGACAAATTGGTTTAAGGCGGGACTGTCCCACCAAAAGCGGGACAACTGGTCACCTTAATCTTGTTCCTAACGTTTCGCCTGCATCTGTGGCTGGCATCTTCAGAGGTGTATCATTGAGGGAAGTCTGTTACACACTGTGATACACTGTGAGACTCTTTGCGATACACCTCTGAAGATGGCAGCCACAGATGCAGGCGAAATGTTAGGAACAAGATCTACCAGACCACGGCCACACAGCCTGGAAAACCCACCACAACCAGTTGAACCTGGCCGCGAAAGCCTTCGACAATAACATAGCATTTTCTTTCTTCCAATTCATCTTACAGCCACAGATCCAAGCCAAACCTTCTGAAACTAGCTATTAATTTTGTGTGTGTAATAAGAAGCAATGTGGATTTAATTAGCTATAATTGCCTTCAAGTATTTGAGGAAGGCCGAATCAGTGATAGTTGACAGATGAGTTGCTGTTATCAATGATTCTCTAAACTGCTTGCAGCCCTCCCAAGTGGAGTGAGGAATTTGGGCTGTGGTGCCTCAGGGAACAAGCAGATTAGCAAACCCAGTGGCTTGACCCTGTAAAAACAGGAAGGCTTCATTCTGAACATTTTATGGCTCTGCGTACTATAATGGGTGGGTTGAACGTGGACCTCTTCACATTTCTTCTTCTACCTTCTGTCATCTACTGTGTACCAACCGATCCCTATTTCTCAAAATTCCCTCTTTGAAGAAGAGTTGGTTTTTGTTCCCCATTTTTCTCTACTGGAAAGAGTCTAAAAGAGTCCCTTCCTCTCCCCACAACAGGCCCCTTGTCAGATGGGGGGGGGGCTGAGAGAGTTCTGGGGGAACTGTGCCTGGCCCACGCCTCCGTCCCTCTTAACCACTAAAGCACACTGCGATGAATGCTGAACTTTTTAAAAAGCAGTCAAAGCATACGGATATTTGGTTTGTCTCAAGATGCAAGGGTCACTCTGTATCCTGCCCAAATGAGTGACACATTGGTCCTTAACCAGGGTGGCCAATTCTGTGTAGAGAAATTCCAGGAGATTTTTTGAGGAGGGGTGTTTCGGAATGAAAGGGTTTGGAGAGGGCTGGGACATTTATTTATTTATTTATTTATTTATTTATTTATTTATACATACATACATACATACATACATACATACATACATACATACATACATACATACATACATACATACATACTTTGGACTTATTAGCCGCCTCCCCTATAGAAGAAGAAGAAGAAGAAGAAGAAGAGTTTTGGATTCATATCCCCCCTTTCTCTCCTGCAGGAGACTCAAAGGGGCTGACAATCTCCTTGCCCTTCCCCCCTCACAACAAACACTCTGTGGGGTAGGTGGGGCTGAGAGAGCTCCGAGAAGCTGTGACTTGCCCAAGGTCACCCAGCTGGCGTGTGTGAGAGTGCACAGGCCAATCTGAATTCCCCAGATAAGCCTCCACAGCTCAGGCGGCAGAGCTGGGAATCAAACCCGGTTCCTCCAGATTAGATACACGAGCTCTGAACCTCCTACGCCACTGCTGCTCCTATAACAGTACAACATTAAAATAAAACCAGAATAAAACTCAGATGGCGATAAAAACCCTCCCTTCCCTCCCTGGGGCACAATGTCATATAGTCTACACTCCAAAGCAGTCTTTTTTCTCCAGAACTGGTCTTGTGCAGTCAGGAATCAAGCTGTCTTTTCAGCAGACTTGCACGCCCCACCTGGAGGTTGAAGAATGAGAAGAGTTGGTTTTTATACCCTGATTTTCTCAACCTTTAAGGCATCTCAAAGCAGCTTGTAGACTCCTCCCCTTCCTCTCCTCACACCAGACCCCTTGGGAGGCAGGTGGGGCTGAGAGAGTTCTGAGAGGATTGTGACTAGCCCAAGATCACCAAGTTGGCTTCATGTGTAGGAATGGGAAAACAAACCTTGTTCACCAGATAAGAGTACGCTGTTCATGTGGGGGAGTAGGGAATCAAACCCGGCTCTCCAGATTAAAATCCACCACTCTTAACCACAGACCCATTGATACCAATGCCACTTTAAATATTGACAACATGATTTCCTGCTTTTGAAAAATAAAAATCCAGCTGCAAACATCTAACTTGGAAGGCACTTTTGAAATTTTCGTTCCAGTTGTGATGGCCAAATGGACACCAGCCAAAGGCCAGAGAGTTACAGATAAGTTAATATAAATATCACATTCAATGCTATTTCAATTATTGTTGGCCCATATTAAGATTCAGAACAATATTTTTTGCTAGGCTCATAACTACACAGAAAAAGTGCCCCAACAATTATACATAATCACCTTCCTCTAAGGCTCTTTTTAGACAGGAAAATTCTCACTTGGAGAGATTTGATCCTTTTTACACCCTGCGTTGTATATTTTTTTTAAGAATTGGGAGGGTGAAAGCCTCAAATTCAGAGACAGACTGCTTGTTAGGATTGAAGCACAGGACAGACAGTGTGGTTAAGAGTGTCAGACTATCCAAGAGACATGAGTTGGTTAAGTCTTGTCTGCCATGAAGCTTGCTAGGGGACCTTTGCCCATGGACTTTCTCTCAGCCTAACCTACCTCGCAGCTGGGTTGTGAAAATAAAATGTGGGCCCATACTCTCCTCTCCCATCTCTTTGCAAAAATGGCAGGATAAAAGAGTACTCAACAGAGAGATAA
This sequence comes from Sphaerodactylus townsendi, assembly GCF_021028975.2. Classification (NCBI taxonomy): domain Eukaryota; kingdom Metazoa; phylum Chordata; class Lepidosauria; order Squamata; family Sphaerodactylidae; genus Sphaerodactylus; species Sphaerodactylus townsendi. Next base: position 194,675,725 of record NC_059425.1, read on the forward strand.
TTGTTGTTTTTAACTGTATTTATATTACCAATACTATGATGATTTTATATATGATGTTTTATGTTGTGCACCGCCCTGAGCCCCCCGGGGATAGGGCGGTATATTAAATCAAATCAACAACAACAACAACAACAACAACAACAACAACAACAACAACAACAACAACAATAACAATAATAATAATAGGCGCTGACAAAATCACTGTATGTCAGCTGCAAAAGGCCACCCTACTCAGCTCTGCACGCATTATTCGTCGATACATCACACAGTCCTAGATGCTTGGGAAGTGTCCGACGTGTGATGTAATACAAAATCCAGCATATTGATCTTGTTTGCTGTGTATAACTGTTTTTGTATCAATATAATAATAATAATAATAATAATAATAATAATAATAATAATAATAATAATAATAATAATAATAATAATAATAATAATAATATGCACAGGATACAAACAAATGGTTTGTCTCTGTCCAAAGGAACCATATTTGGGCGGGAGAATTGGACAAGGGTGTGGAAACTTCTGCTTTTTCCCTTCCACACTGCCTTCTCCCAGTTTAATGAGGCTAATATTTGACAGCTGGACTAGCTATGATTAAACAAAATTAACCTTCCTGCTAACGGAGAATGAGATGAATCATCACAACCAATTCAAGGCAAGGAGTCTGCAATGTGATTGGGGAAAATGTTCTGCACAGAAATGCCAGTCTCATTTTCTTCGCTTTTAAGTTCCTGTTTCAGTGGGAAGGGACGGTCTACTCTTGAACATGTTTTGCTCCCTCTAGTGGTTGATTCAATATTATATCAGCTTAGTATACCAGATGATGCCCCACATAAAACCCTGCAGTTCAAATTTTCAGGGAGATATGCTAGACAGAAACTAGTGTAATATTAAAGCAACCATTAGTGGGAGCAAAATGTGTAGGGAACAGACCCCCTCCTCCCAAAGAAGCAGGAGTTTACAAGCAAGGAAAATGAAAATGTGGAAAAGCCCGTCGACAAGTATACTGACAAGCACATATTGGTTGAGACATTCTTTCCCTGCCTACCTGTCTACCTCACTCCACCTGAGGGACACAAAATGTTAAAGATGGTATCAGAAAATGACAACTGAAGAACAGAAATGAAAACAAAGGGCGGTTACAGGCTTCAAGGTACCACCAGAAATAAAATTTAGGCACGGCCAGTTCAGTGCCTCACCACACACTGGAGATAATTCCATTCAGATATATTGTCCTTCAAGGTTAACAAACAAGGAGAATTCATTCAGTTCAGATCTTCATAAACTGAACGACATCCCTTAATGTTGTTGTCCTTAGACCACGTCCTGTGGATTAAACCACGGTGGATTCCGCACAGCATATGTATAATGGGTTGCAATTGTTATAAAGGAACCCAAATCCAAATCCAAAACCTTTATTAGGCATAAAAACCGGTGTGTGTCCAGAATTCCACATACAATAAGAAGATCATTATTAGCAACTTGCGATGCGCTTGAGTAAGAAATGTAGCAACAGCTTCCAGAGATTTCAACATTAGAGTCATTTAGAAGCTTAGCCATTTTTAACTTATCAGAAAGGAGCATAAAATCCTGTTGGTAATACAGTTCTGAAATCTGTTCTGATGTGGTTGTATTTTTGAGGAGTGAAGCAGAATATGAAAAAGTGAATCCGTTGTATCAGGACAAAATCGACAGCAACGCTCATTTTGTGGAATACTAGAGAAGCGACCTTGGAGATGTACTGATGGAAAAGAGTTACACCTTGCTCTAGTCACTGACCCATCTCGCGATTAGAAATTAACTTAAGTTGTTCCAGGTATATAGCAGGGGGCTAGATTTTCTGAGGGATAATCCCAAAGAATATTGGAGAGCAAAAGAGCTTTAAGCTTTGCTTAGGAGAAATTGATATTCTTGATCCGAATGAAATCTAGACTTTAAGCGATGCGGTAAATCTCCGGAGTGGTGAGCATTTGTAGGGCCTCCCAAGAGAAGCCCAGAGAAAAGATCTTTTTTTTCAATATGTAGCCACCATTTCGAAAGCTGAAGCTCTCTCATTTCTAACTGGGACAAACTGTTAGGGTCAGTGCAGAATAAAGGAACCCGTTTTCTTTTTTTCCTGTTCACATGTGTGTTCTCCCCCAGTTCAAGCAGCGATCGAAGCCCATGGAAACAATCCTGGTTGCTTTTGCGCCTTCGCACAGAGACTTCTCTTTTTTAAACAAAAAAAAAAATCCTCAACACGTATATAGCTGCAAAGGCATACAGAAGAAACGAACCCTCACAGCCATACTGACTAGCCCAGTCGGATTGACGATACCTGTGCAGCTGCTTATGTGCAACGAACAAAAAAAATAAAAGGGACCTCCCTGCAATGGCCGGACAATATCTTTATCTTTATCTTTATTAACCTTTAATAGGCATAAATAGATCAAGATTTACACAGACACATTCTTCAGTCTCAAGTATAGTTCAGCAGCAAGGAAACAGACCACATAACCTGGCGGATTTGACCCCAAGGGGCTCAAATCACTTCAGATTCCTTTTTTTAAAAAGAAACAGCCAGAGCAAATGACAACAAATCCCCCTCCACACCAGTGCAAAAATACAATCCAATATAAAATTGCAATAAAAAATAGATCTGTTTAGCAAGTTAAAAATAAAATGATGCAGCAATAGGTATCCTACCATGCAGGTCAAGACAGATTGGAGGCGATACCCCATCTTCATAAGAAGTTCCTCGTTTGTTTTATGTATGATATTTTATATTTAAAAATTTGATTCTGTGTCAAATAATAAAAAAAAAACAATTTGGTTTAGTGTACTGGTATAATATATGTATATATTTAAAAAATACAGTTAAAAGTAATAAAATGAGAATAAATTAGCACTTTAAAATGGTTGTCAGGTATAGAGCTACCATACGTGTTGTATGAGCATTGTAATCTCCAAGAAGAAAACGTATGGCAACAGTAGGGTTAGAATTTTTCCACCGCCACTAGTAAAGGGTGTGGTCGGACCAAAAAAAAAAAATCCTCAACACGTATATAGCTGCAAAGGCATACAGAAGAAACGAACCCTCACAGCCATACTGACTAGCCCAGTCGGATTGACGATACCTGTGCAGCTGCTTATGTGCAACGAACAAAAAAAATAAAAGGGACCTCCCTGCAATGGCCGGACAATAATGAATGTGTTCCTGTAGATCAGTCATATTCTCGATCATGCAAAGAAAATGGGGGACTTTGTACACTGTCAAGCACTCAGAGAACCGGCCCACAATGTGCTGGGTGACCTGCATGGAACTTTCCCAGACATAGTGGACGGCGTGGAGCCTAAAGTGAACAACTGGAAGGAAAGAAAACAAAAGTGTTTCCTGCCTGCTCTGTTCACGTGGGAGCGCCTCCAACCCGGGACTGTGCAAAAGGATCGCTGGTTTACTTACTTACTTACTTACTTACTTACTTACTTACTTACTTACTTACTTACTTACTTATTTATTCGATATTTATACCACCCTATCCCCGAGGGGCTCTGGGCGGTGTACAACAAAATTAATACAATAAATTAGGGCAAACCATACAAATAGAACAACAGCAGCCCATAAAACTCCAACATTAAAACATACTGAGTTTCATTAAAACAGCGGTAATTTCATAATAAAGGCAACCCGGAGAATCCTTTCCTTTAAAACCCTCCCCTAGGGAGCAATCGGACTCCTCCATAGGAGGATAATCTTGATGGAATCGAACAGGGGCGCCATACTCAGTGGCTGGTTACTCCAAAGGCCCGGCAGAACAACTCAGTCTTACAGGCCCTGCAGAACTCACCTAGATCCCGCAGGGCCTGGACAGCTGGAGGGAGAGTGTTCCACCAGCCCGGGGCCAGGGCCGTAAAGGCCCTGGCCTGCGTGGAGGCCAGCCGCATCACGGAGGGGCCGGGGACTACCAGTAAATTCGCCTCTGCTGAGGTGAGGGGTGAGGGGAATAAAACAGGCCAAACTAGTTTTGGGAACGGTACCTGTGAGAAGCCCCCCCCCCCCAATGATTTATATAACGCCCTATATTTGGCCTGTACAGAATTCTGTTGGGATTTTGCAAGTGTCTGGAACAACTCAGCTAAAAAAGGGTTAACTGTTTGTATGTAAACAAGTTGCTGAAGTCACTGTTTATGACCTGATGTATCGATTAGCACATCTGAAGTTATAAAGTGAACTCTGTATCTTTGAGCAGACACGACACCAGAGAGGAGACAAAGCAGAGACTTCATGTGAGGCAACAGGTAGGTAGCAAGATGTAACCAAACATACAGTAATGTAGATGTGTAACAGGAAAGGAAGGATTTCTTATTTTACCTCCATGTAACTCTCCCTTTGTAGTTAGTAAATCTATATATATATAAATCTATCAGTTCATTTTTCTGCTGACAGGTAATCTCCCAAACTACTGGACCGATTGCTTTGAAATTTTCACACAACATCGCATTCACGTGCGGCCAGGTTTCCGTATTGTTTCTACACCTCCTGTTGTGTACATGTCACAACTGTGGCAGTTATTGTGTACATGCCACACCTGTGACAGTTGGAACCACAGTTCTGTTCCGCAACAGTGCCATCTGCTGGCCGCCAAAGCAACACCCTCTGATACAAGGGAAACAACCATGCCTTCCTTGAAAACCACTGCCTTATGGAGTGAAAGGAATGGGACCCGCCATCTGGACATGGCCCACCCACCCTACCGGAGGAAGGGGAAGGTGAGGGAGGGTCTGGGGGTTTGCTGGACCAAATGCTCTGAAATTTGAACACAACGTAGCTCATGCCTCCCAGCGTGTTTTATGCTAGAGAACTCGCCTGCAAGGGAAGGGAGTGAAAGGGACAGGACCAGCCACCTGCACATGGCCCACCCACCCTAGCAGAGGAAGGGGAACATTAGGGAGGGACTGGCCGGGTTGCCATGCAAGGGAACGGGAGAGAGGGAGGAGAGCGAGGGGCCCCTTGCCCCTCCCACTTACCAAAGCATTCTAGTACAAAGGACACATGTAATTTCAGAACCGTTAAACTACCCGCGCATTTCTTTCTTTTCCACTTCACCCAGGCTCAAAGCCCACGCAGCAACGCGTAGAGCCGGGAGACCTGCACTAGTTCGTTTTATGAAGAAGCAGAAGCTGAGGAACACACACACTCCACCCCGATTCCACTTACATTTAGGAATTATAAGTAGGACTCCGTTTTTTGATCAGACCAACTTAGGATAGCTTTCTAAAACATGCTGTACGGGGGAGAGAAGAATTCTCTCAAAACAGTCAAAACAAAGAAGGTTGAGCCTTATTAGTTCTGGAGGACTGCACTCTTTGTCATGCACTGTTGTCACTGTTAACTGCAGAATATGTTTAGGAAAGAATGATCTTTCTGCTTAACTAATCTGCATAAAGTTATGTTCTGACCAACATGGCTTACTGCATCTTACCATCATGTACTAAGTAATCTCTTCTAGTAATGCTGGTGTAACACTTGACATCGTCAAAAAGCATGCAATGCGGTCAAGCATTTTGCTGCTGATCACAAAACCCTTCTTTGTGTACAACACATTCAGTCCACTGCCCAATAATGGGGACTGCGTGCCTGACCTGAGATCCATTTTAGTTACCTATTAGTGGGGGAAGAAAAGAACACTATCAAATTGTTCAGGGCTGACCACAATCCCCCCTCCCAACCATTCAGCAGCCAAAGAAATGGACCTTGAAATGGCCCAGCTTTTTGACTGAAAATATTTATTTATTTGTTTGTTTGATTGATTGAACAATTTTTATCTCCCTCGTTCCCAAACAAGTCAGGCTCAGAGCGGCTAACAACATTCTATATCATTAAATAAACAAGCTTACAAATAGTCTAACTGATATAAATTATACAACTGGAATTTAACGATGCATCTAAAAATACTGAAAAAGACATCGCTTTGACTTTTTCCTCAACAAAGTGAACAGCAGGAACACTGATCAGCCGTAATAGTGTCAAAGGGCAGTACAAAAACACTCAGCAGGGCTTCGTTTCCAGAGAGGATCCAGCAAGGAGGTCAACTAGTTTACAACCATCGCTGCCTTCAGCCATAGCCCCAGTGGTCAGTCTCTGTCTTAACAGGCTCTCTGGAAGTGCATCAAATCCCAGAGGTTCTTGATCCCACTTGAGAGAGAGTTTGACAGAGTAGACCTTTTTCTGCGGAAGCTGCATTACCCAGGCAGGATAAGTGTGGCTGCAACAGGCTTGGCACAGCAGAAGAAACAACACAACACCATAAAGTAGTTTCACTTCCAAAGAAGACTTTATCTTTAGGTGCAGGTTTTTTACAGTGTAGACAGTATCAGCAAACAACTGGACAGCATGCTCCGCAGCAACTCAGAAATCCCTAGACACAGTACAGTTGAACAAGCTCTACCTTTATACTTCTGTTAGCCTATCACAGTAAAGGTCAGTGATCAGGTTTAAACCGGTTCTGTAGATACATCAGGTTTTGACAGGTGTTTTTGTCTGACAAGTGCTGTCACCCAGATCACATTGATCTGTCTGCTCACAAGATGCACACCACATTTTTTTATTCCCTGACACCCCTTCTCATTTTGTGTGCAGACTGCTTTATTTACATTTTACAATATATGGTACATTGTTACATTACTCATTGTTGAACACATCAGGTACAGATACAATACCAAGTTCAGGTAGCATGTTCTGGTATTTTTGTAAAGTACCCGCTTTGGTTAGAATGTCTGCACAGTTATGTTCAGTGGGAACAGACTGGTTCCAGGGCCAAAAAAGTCCTGACTCTTGGAAGGGGCCGTACAGGCCATCTAGTCCAACTCAATGCAGGAGCAGCCAAGAACATCCCAGTTTGTCCAGATGCTGCTTAAAGACTTCAAGTGAGGGGGAGCTCACCACCTCCCTAGGCTGCTGATCCCACAATTGCACAACTCTCACCGTCATGTGTGGCTGCACCCAGATCGCCCAGGGATTTTTAATCCTGTTTTTTTTGTAAGCACCATAAGCATCAAAACATGCAGGCATTTTAACCCAGTAAATTCATGCCCTTTTAAGCACAATGAAATTTACAAACAGCATTTCTCGATGTACATGTTTTCGGACTCATACCCCATCCTCACTTTCCCCTTCCTCCACCCATCCCTACACAGCCCCAAACACATCAACACAAAGCCGCGGAGTTTAGCATAGCCACAGCTCTAGAGTAGAAGCTGTCTACAAGCCTCCTTGTCCTAGTTTTGATAGACCTGTATCGTCTGCCGGATGGTCACAGTTCAAAAAGAGAGTGTGCTGGATGAGACGGGTCTCTCAGAATATTTTGGGCTGTCTTTAGGCTTTGGGAATTATAGAGTTCTTCCAAGGAAGGGAGAGGGCAGCCGATAATCCTCTGTGCAGTAGTGATCACCCTTTGGAGCGCCTTCCTATCTGCCACTGTGCAACTGGAGAACCATACGCAGATGCAGCAGGTTAAGACACTCTCTTATTTATTTCAGAAACCTTCATTAGGCATCTCTCTTATTTATTTCAGAAACCTTTATTAGGCATCAAAAGGAAAATCAGCAAATAAAATTATTCGTGGTGTCCTAATTCTTAATTGTATTTTGGTAATTCGGAAATGTTGCTTGGTAAGCCTTTATTATTTTGGTCGCTTACATTTGTGGTCTATGACTATAATAAATGAATGAAAATGATGAGTGGAGGTCATTACCATAAAAGACTCAGATTGCTAAGATTTTTTTAAAAGGCTCTGGGTGGAACTTTATTTTCTACAGCAACAAACACGCACCAGGTTATTTCTCTGGGTCGTGTGGCTTAAAGACTCTGCATTATACTACGATTCCAGTAATGATCACTTGTAATTTTGGGAGAACTCCAGTTCCCAACTGGAGGTTGACCACCAGAGTTGTCTCAGTTGAAGCTCCCCATCATCTACAGCTATATAAAAGCTCAGTCTGAAAATATGCCCACGTCCCTTCAAGATCTGTGACAAGAACTCTGGCTTTTCAAATAGGAAATGATTTACCAAAGAAATTGTCTAAAACTCCAACTGTCATATCAAATAGTACTATCAAATAGTAACGCTAGCCGTAAACAGCATCTGCAATTAAAGTTGGGGAGGAGGGAAGACCTCGAACAAGAAATTTTTAACGAGCTGGGGAGTTTTGCATATAAAAAGGATTCTACCCTTCCTGTTTCACTCCTCTGTTCTCGTTTCCGTCTGCATCTTATTGACGGAGCCAGCAGTCTTCCCATGGGGAGGGTATTTTTAACAATGGGGTTGCTGGGCGCCTTGAATCTTGAATTTTGAACTTTTGAATCTGACTTTAAATCTGTTTTAATCGCTGTTTTAAAAGGGATTCAATAACTTATCTGTATTGAAGTTTAATTGTTTAGTTCGCTGTGCTTAGTTGTATTATGATTTAATTTTGTTGTACACCGCCCAGAGCCCTTGTGGATAGGGCGGTATATAAAACTAAACAATAGATAGATAGATAGATAGATAGATAGATAGATAGATAGATAGATAGATAGATAGATAGATAGATAGATAGATAGATAGATAGATAGATAGATAGATAGATAGATAGATAGATAGATAGATAGATAGATAGATAGATAGATAGATAGATAGATAGAT
>NC_059425.1:194984490-195124490 GCF_021028975.2 Sphaerodactylus townsendi
CAATCAGCAGCCTTGCTGGACAGATGGTGTACCTGGCTCCACCCACTTCCTGAAAACCCTTGGCAGGCACCTGAAAAAGGGGTATTGCCGAGCACCATGGTGCCCATTTGGGGAAGGGTGGCCTATAAATCGAATCACGAAATAAATAAGTAAACATATTGTAAAATAAATGCTGGGGACCCCTGAATGAATTGTGTTTTAGTAGTAGTAAAGCCTTTATTGGCATTGTAAATTACAGTAAAACATTTATCAATTTAAAAAAACTAGAATGCATCAAATATATACACATACAAGTTGTTCCCATGAGTTATGTTTGTAATTCCAGCTCTTATCAAAAAAAGCCCAAACGTGATCACCAAAAGCTGCAGTCCACAAGTGCTTATTTTTTTACAGTTCATATAAAAAGTGACACCTGATAATGAGACTGCAACATCTTTCTAGAAGTCCTCCGCACTTGCTCGGGTTTGGTTATCAGGGGTCTTAGGTTGGTTTCTAATAGAACTGTTTCTCGACATATTGAGAAAGTGGGCTGATTGTAAAGTATTATAGATTTCCAAATCTAGCATGGGATAAATAATACTACTAGTTTGGAAAAAATACACAGTGAGCTGAAACATAAATCTTCAGTTCCTAAGCTCAATTAGTAGACACAGAATACCAGTAGTCTTTAAATAATGTGGCCAGCAGTATTGATATATTCATAGTAAATAAAAGGCCCCCGGGGAGCACAACAAGTACATTCTACTGAGAACTCTCAGCTATCTCCGCAATGAAATTGTTGTGCTGTTTTGCATACAGGAAACCTTTCCAGGTGGAAGCCTCTCTCAGCTGAGAAAGGATTTAAAGTTGCTAAGATAAACAAATGCACCGATGCGTATTGTAGAAATGCATCTATTCCGTGAGCGAGTGCGCACCTTTCTTTGAGGTGGGAGCCGAAACATTTTGGAATCCAGTCCTTTGTTTAACTCAAAAGCGGTCAATGTTGCTAGCGCTGAATGCGATGCTTTGGCACCTCTGTACTGCTAACGTTGGCTTGGTGTGATCTCTCTTTGCTTCCTAGGAAGAGATTCCCCGCCAGTTGCAATACATAAGCCTTTACCTTGTGCATATAGCTGGAGCATACCTCTTAAAGTAAGTGGTCCTGAGTTCCTTTTTCTTTCATCCCCCTCGTACATCCTGCTCGTTCAGAAATTGTCAGGCACAGTTGGAATAAAATCCTTCATTTAATGGCATGCCTGGAAAACAATCTAATTTTGTATAACAGTGCATCCAGTCTGTAGGAAGTTGGGAGTTGTGGGTTTTCCAGGCTGTGTTGCCGTGGTCTGGTAGCTTTTGCTCCTAACATTTTACATGCATCTATGGCTGGCATCTTCAGAGGCATGGCACAATGAGACACATCTCACCGTGACATGCCTCTGAAGGTGCCAGTCATAGATACGGGCGAAACATTAGAAGCAAAAACTGCTTGACCGTGGCCACACAGACTGGTAAACCCACAACAACCATTTGATTCCGGCCAGGAAAGCCTTCAAAAGTGGGGAATTGAGAAGAGCTGTCACATCGTGCGAGTTGACTGTCCTAACACTATGGTGACTGTGTTAGTTTCTGATTTTGAAAACCACCCTGAAACACCCTCCGGTGGCGCCAGCAGGTGGAGGAAAGCGGAGCACGGCCGCCTCCGCCTTTCACAGCAGTAACGACAGCTATGCAAAGAATTACTGCTGCAGGGAAGCAACTTGAGTCTCCATAGTATCACACCCTTAATCTTGCTTGCACAAAAGGATGTTAAAAACTGGTCACCTGCACTAAGAGACATTATGAAGAAATAGTCAATCTTTGAGAAATGGATGAGAGAAGCCGGATTTAATGAAGAAATATGGGAACAAAGAATATAAAGAATGAACTTTCTGCTGCTTGCTTGAATAAACAGAAAAAGAAGAAGGGAGGGAGGGAGGGAGGGAGGGACAAAAGGGGAAAATGTATAGTCTGATTAAAAGAATAGCATGCCCCTGTGTTGCGTGCCATTTCATCATCGGCACACCCAATATAATATCTAATCGACACTGCTACCCCCGCCCGGCCTTGGGATCGGGTGCCATACATTTTTATAATCTTATTGTTGTGTATATTGTACTGATGCTGCTAGTTTTATGAATTTTGTAACTTGTTTTAACTTGCTCTAATTTATTTTATTTGGTGTATTGTTGTTTTGGCCATTGTATGTTTGGCCAATATTAGTGTAATAATCCACCCAGAGCCCTTCTCCGAGGGGTGAAGCCGGTTTATAAATTCCGATGATAGACAGACAGACAGACAATGAACAGACAGACAGACAGACGAACTTACAGACCTTACATACATACATGACATACATACATACATACATACATACATTGACCTTTTGTACATACCGTATATATACATTATGGCGTATAAGGCGACTAATGGGGGTATAAGATGGGAGCCCCCCCACTTTTCCTCTCAAAGTTAAAATATAGAGTACCAATTTTCTGCTCAGTACCACCCACTCAGTACCTGGCATGGTATGTAAGGCGACCCCAGACTTTACAGATGATTTCCCAGGGTTCAAAAGTAGTCTTATACGCCAGAAAGACAGTAGATAGATAGATAGATAGATAGATAGATAGATAGATAGATAGATAGATAGATAGATAGATAGATAGATAGATAGAGAGATAGATAGATAGATAGATAGATAGATAGATAGATAGATAGATAGATAGATAGATAGAGAGAGAGAGAGAGAGAGAGAGAGAGAGAGATTTAACTATACTATACAATAAAAATTTTTTTAAAAAATAACTGGTCACCTGCGGCGTGCAGGTTTTTTTCCCGATTGCTTGGAGTGGGGAATCAATGGTACCAGCTCCAATAGGATTCTAACCACAGTTCTAGGCCTGTTCACACTGTTTTAAAAATGAGGTAGGGTAATTCAGAATGAAATAGACACATTGAGAATGATTTCGGAATCATTTGAGGTTCTGTACCATAGCACAGCTGGTGGGATTGGGCACCCTGGGCGATCCTGTGAATGAAACCAGAATTGGAGGGGGAGAGGGGGGGCGGGTGTATTTTCTGTTTGTACACTTTCAGCTTCTGTTCTGTCAGTTGCTGCTGTTTTGACACATGGAACTGGTTCCTGGGTGTTCTTCCCACCTCAAATACAGTCAGAGCTGTGTAGATTCTCCTATATATTTATCTCCTATTTATATAAATAAATTTGGACTTAAGAACATAAGAACAAGCCAGCTGGATCAGACCAGAGTCCATCTAGTCCAGCTCTCTGCTACTCGCAGTGGCCCACCAGGTGCCTTTGGGAGCTCACAGGCAGGATGTGAAAGCAAGGGCCTTAAGAACATAAGAACATAAGAACTAGCCTGCTGGATCAGACCAGAGTCCATCTAGTCCAGCTCTCTGCTACTCGCAGTGGCCCACCAGGTGCCTTTGGGTGCTCACAGGCAGGATGTGAAAGCAAGGGCCTTAAGAACATAAGAACATAAGAACTAGCCTGCTGGATCAGACCAGAGTCCATCTAGTCCAGCTCTCTGCTACTCGCAGTGGCCCACCAGGTGCCTTTGGGAGCTCACAGGCAGGATGTGAAAGCAATGGCCTTCTGCGGCTGTTGCTCCCGAGCACCTGGTCTGCTAAGGCATTTGCCTTAGCACACGTAGGTCTGCACATATCATTATAAATAGATAATTATAAGTAGAATTGCTAAAACCTTTGAACAGCGATAAAAGTAATAAGAAGCCTCCGACAAACCCCATTTTTAAAAATCCTCCCCAAGAGGGAGGGACGGCGAGTCCCATTAGATGGGAAAGGCCCAGATGTAAAGAGCCAACCGTGTGTGTGTGTGTGGGTGTGTGGGTGTGTTCCACAGTTGCAGAAGAACAGTCTTTTAGGGGTGTTTTAGAAAATCAGGTCTCCAGTCCCGTGGGCTTGACAGCTGCCGAAGAATGCTGCACGGACGGCCCTGGACGAAAACTCAAAAACTGGGATGAGGAGGGGGGAGGGGCTCCACACAGCAGTAGCTGCAGGACTGTGGGAGGACTTCCGTCCCTGGCATAGTCCTCCGCTGCCTCTGTGCTGAACGGAATTGCATAGACAGAGCCCCCCCACCTCTTGTACCTGAGCCCAGAATAAGGGGCTGGGTTGGGGCACGTTTTGCAGCACAGGTTACCTAACTGTGAATTGATTACCTTGGTAGCGCTAGCCTTGATCCGGACGTGAGAAGAGGCGCTGTGGCTGAGTGGGAAAGGCTCTGTTTTGCCTGCAGAATGTCCCGGGTTCAACCCCATGGCATCTCCAGTTAAGAAGAAGAAGAGTTTGGATTCATATCCCCCCTTTCTCTCCTGCAGGAGACTCAAAGGGGCTCACAACCTCCTTGCCCTTCCCCCCTCACAACAAACACCCTGTGAGGTGGGTGGGGCTGAGAGAGCTCCGAGAAGCTGTGACTAGCCCAAGGTCACCCAGCTGGCATTTGTGGGAGTGCACAGGCTAATCTGAATTCCCCAGATAAGCCTCCACAGCTCAGGCGGCAGAGCTGGGAATCAAACCCGGTTCCTCCAGATTAGAGACACGAGCTCTTAACCTCCTACGCCACTGCTCCTGCAGGACTGTGGAATTGGGATTTATTACCCCCCCCCTCCTCTTGTCAGGAGACTCAAGGCAACCTACAACCTCCTTTCCCTTCCTCTCCCTTGTGAGGCTGGTGGGGCTGAGAGAGCTCAGAGAAAAAACCAGCGTTGCCCTTACCTGTGTTTCTCGAGCTGTCTGTGGTTTGTTGAGCGGTCTTCTGTGCAGGCACACGTAGGTCTGCACAGCAAGACCACGAGGACAAACTGTGACTAGTCCAAGATGTACCGAGCAGGCTTCACGTGTAGGAGTGGGGAAACAAACCCGGTCGGCCAGATAAGACTCCACCCCTCGTGTGGACGAATGGAGAATCGAACCCGTTTCTCCACGTTAGAGCCCACTGCTCTCAACTACCAGCCCATGCCGAAGAATTGCCAGTGGTCTGATGCAGTGTGTGTGCAGAGCTGTTGGGATATTTGAGGGCAGATGTGTATATCTGGGGGAGGGCCAAAGAGACCCAAGTGAATGACCGTCCCTCTCTCTTTCTCCAGCCTGACCCGCCTGGGACTCATCCTGTTGCTGCTTCAGTACGTGGCCGAATTCCTCTTCCACGTGGCTCGCCTCTTCTACTTCACGGACGAAAACAACGAAAAACTGTGAGTGCTCTCGCCTGCGGCCTCTCGGGGTGGCGAAGAGGCAAATTCTCTCTCATCGGAGGCCCGAGCAGAACTCTGAGGCGGCCCCAACAGTTCTGCTCAGAATCCTCCTCGGGTCTATTCAGTGGGGCCTGCCCCCAAGCAGGTGTTCTTGGCATGGGGCTGTCTCAAGGAACCTGATTCTTTTCCAGTAGCTCCCAGTGGGCTTTGCGTCTCCAATTACCCAGAAATCATTGCTGACACCCTCCAGCCAGAGGTGGGATCCAGCAGGTTCTCACAGGTTCCCGAGAGTAGGTTGCTAATTATTTGTGTGTGCCGAGAGGGGGTTACTCATTGGTGATTTTGCCGCGTGATTTTTGCCTTAGTAACGCCCCTCCTCCGTTCCTCAGCAGTAGCACGCAGAACTTGAAGCAGTCTAGCAGGAGGTGCACCGACGTGCGTGGCAGCCTGCGCCTGCGTGCATTCGTTCCCCGCCCAAGGACCGGCGCAGCGGCTGCGTCCTTGCCACAGCCCCGCCCAGCAAAGCCCCGCCCCTGGAACGCCCGGCCACACCCCTGTTGCGCCCCGCCCAGCCCCATTGGCGCTATGCCACTGTTTGAATCCCACCACCATGGGGACCTGTTACTAAAATGTTTGGATCCCACCACTGCCTCCAGCCTACTTGATGGTGGTGCAAATGATTTACTGCAACCCTCGTGGGGTTTTCAGAGGTTACTTCCTGCTCCCATTTCCTGCTTCTGCACAACAACCTGCATTTCCTTAGTGGGCTCCCATATAAACAGTGGCTGGGCCCACCCTCTTAGATTGGACTAGCCTGGGCCTTCCAGGTCAGGGTAGAGATGGCATGTCATTGCCTACCTCTGCGTAACAACCTGGACTCCCTTGGCGGTCTCCCATCCAAGTATTCACCAGGGCCGACCCTGCTTTGCTTCTGAGATGTGATGAGATTGGACTAGCCTGGGCCTTGGAGGTCAGGGCAGAGGTGGTTTGCCATTGCCTTCCTCTGCGTAACCACCCGGGACTTCATTGGTGTGGTCTTCCATTCAAGTACTAACCAGGGCTGGTCCTATTTAGCTTCAGGGATCTGATCACACTGGGCTAGCCCAGGCCAACCGGGTTGGGATGAGGGGGCATCTAACCTGCTGGAGTTATACAGTGGTGTACTGGTTAAGAGCAGGTGCGTTCTAATCTGGAGGAACCAGGTTTGATTCCCTGCTCTGCCGCTTAGCTGTGGAGGCTTATCTGGAGAATTCAGATTAGCCTGTGCACTCCCACACACGCCAGCTGGGTGATCTTGGGCTAGTCCAGGGGTTTGCAACCTGCGGCTCTTCAGATGTTCATGGACTACAAATCCCATCTTAAAGGGAGAATCTGGGGTTCCCAGTTAAACAACATTGAAAGTGATGCTGTTTTGGGGTGGATTATCCCCCACCCTGAAACAGCATCCCTTTCAATGTGGTGTACTGGTTAAGAGCAGGTGCATTCTAATCTGGAGGAACCAGGTTTGATTCCCAGCTCTGCCGCCTGAGCTGTGGAGGCTTATCTGGGGGATTCAGATTAGCCTGTGCACTCCCACACACGCCAGCTGGGTGACCTTGGGCTAGTCACAGCTTCTCGGAGCTCTCTCAGCCCCACCCACCTCACAGAGTGTTTGTTGTGAGTGGGGAAGGGCAAGGAGATTGTAAGCCCCTTTGAGTCTCCTGCAGGAGAGAAAGGGGGGATATAAATCCAAACTCTTCTTCTTCTTCTTCTTACAGAGAATATATAGTATATCAAGAAGGATGTATTTGGTGCCGCACTTGCTGAGAGCAACAGTGTTTAAGTAGGCCAGACCCTGACTTGGACAGCCCCCTCCCATCAGATCTCAGAAGCTAAGTGGGGTCAGCTCCGGCTAGTTCGTTGATGGGAGACCATTCAGGGGCGTGGTGCCCATGGGGACAGTGGGGTCAAATGAGTTGGGAGCAATAGTGGGAGGAAGGGGGGGTAAAATCGCCCCCACCCCTCCTCCCCCATGCCTTAAAACAGAGCCGATCTGCTGCAGTGGTGCCCATCTGAGCTGCCTCCTTCCCTCCCCAGGGGCTTGGGAGTGGCTCAGACGGGCACCGTGGCGGCAGGCCGGCTTGTGGGCCACCCGCTGCAGCCCCCTGCCCCTCCTCCCTGCAGGCCAGCTTCTGCTCTCCCCAGGGACCGGGGAGGGAGGAGGCGGCTTGCAGGGAGATGGCGGGGGCTCAGATGGGCACGGGGGGCAGGGGGCGCCCGGAGCAGGTGTTGTCCCCGGGCGCCATTTCCCCCCAATTCACCTCTGAGACCATTTATGAATAAATACATAAAATGAAAATCAACTGCCTTTCTATCACCAAGGGGATCTACAATTGAAAAATCTAAAACTGACTGAAACAAGCAGAAAATGGTATTAGGGTCACTTTTGAAAAGAAGAAGAAGAGTTTGGATTTATATCCCCCCTTTCTCTCCTGTAGGAGACTCAAGGGGCTGACAATCTCCTTGCCCTTCGCCACCATGGCTGTAGACTGTAGCCTGGTATTTTTTAAGCAGTCGCCTGATAGGCCTGGCAAACATCTGCGCTTATTAATGGACATTGTCTCCCGCTGATTTCCACACAGGTTTAATGCGTGGGCGGTGGTGTTTGTCATCTCCCGGCTCTTCACCCTCACCCTTTCCGTGCTGGTCATTGCCTTCGGGCTGGCTCGGGTGGAAAACCAGGCGTTCGACCCCGAAAAAGGAAATTTCAACACGTTGCTTTTCAGGTAAGGCTCTGGTGTGTTGTTCTACTGTAGCAGGTGTGTCGGTCCGTGATCGGAACACGGATGCTTGAATTCAGCTACCCATCCCGTAGTAATTGGGGGCTGGTACAGAGGTATCGATGGTCAAGACTGTAGAAGCAAACTCCAAGATGGGGCACTTTCTGTGCATTTCTCTACAACTTTGAGTCCTTCCGGCCAATTGGTGGGTGACATTAAGTGTTACATTTTGAGAGACAGCGTTGCCTAGTGGTGTAGTTGGACTAAGACAGGGGTCTACAACCTGCGGCGCTCCAGATGTTCATGGACCAATTGGCCATGGTGGCAGGGGCTGATGGGAATTGTAGTCCATGAACATCTGGAGAGCCGCAGGTTGCAGACCCCTGGAACAGGATCTGGAAAAACCAGATTCAGAGGCCCAGCTTGGGACCAAAACAGGCCCTCCGTCATTGCAGAGATGGCATGGCCGGGATGCGCTGTCTGAATCCTCTTGTGCATCAAGCGCATGAGCCAAGGCCAGGTGGGGAGGCAGCAAGCAGGAACTAGAGCACACACCAAGGTCGGGGCAGGAGGCGCAGCATCCAGCACAGCAAAGTCGTGGGGCCAGCAAAGCGACCAGCTCAGCGCAGGACTGGCACGTAGCAGAGACGTTCCTCCCACCCGAAATAGCTGAGGCCTGTCTGCCGCTGGGCAGCCATTCAAGCACTGCTTCTCTTCTCATGCAAGTCGCTGCAGCCTTCCCCTGCGCTGTTTGCGGGGCTCAGGAGAAATGGGGGGAGGGCATGCCAGGGTTGGGTCCCCTACATCTGGTCAGGGGCTGAGGAGCTTCTGGGCTCGTGCCAGGCAGCAGCTCTGAGCCCAGTCCTGTATGGACCGTCTCATCCTCTTCTGGCACCTGTGTGGCTGGCTGAGAAAAGGGGGTGACGCCGGTGTCTAATTCCTCATCAGGGTCTAATTCCTCATCAGGGTCTAATTCCTCATCAGGGTCTAATACAGTGATGGCGAACCTATGGCACGGGTGCCAGAGGTGGCACTCAGAGCCCTTTCTGTGGGCACACATGCACAGAGTTCATCGTGGGGGGCGGCGGAAAATCACCCCCCACACACACATCTAGGCTAGTCTGGGCACGATCCTTTACCTGGGAGTAAGCTCGGTTGCTGGCAATTGGGCTTGCTTCTGAGTAAACCCTCCTAGGGTCGTGATTCACCCATTTGAAGTGTTGCACGGTTGCTTCACCAAACTTACTCCCAAGTAACGTTTGCCTCAGAGCCAACCATTTTTTCTAAACTAAAACCTCAGTATTCAGGTTAAATTGCCGTGTTGGCACTTTGTGATAAATAAGGGGGTTTGGGGTTGCAATTTGGGCACTCGGTCTCAAAAAGGTTCGCCATCACTGGTCTAATACCTTATCAGTGTAATTCCTCATCAGGGTCTAATTCCTCATCAGGGTCTAATTCCTCGTCAGGGTCTAATTCCTCGTCAGGGTCTAATTCCTCGTCAGGCTCTAATTCCTCATCAAGGTCTAATTCCTCATCAGGGTCTAATTCCTCATCAGGGTCTAATTCCTCCATGAAATTGTAACAGGACAGGGGGACCCTCCTGCTGGCACTCGTATCCCATCCCCCCCCCGGACCTGGTTTGCGGGCCTACCGGCTTCCCCTTTCACGCATGCTTAGCTGCCTCCCGCTTGTCCCTAGGGGATACCGTTACGTTGCTTGCTCCTGGTGTGGTAGCCTTCTCCACAGCACAGGCGTGGATGATGTGGCGCTTCATCCACTTCCAGCTCCGGCGCTGGCGGGAGTACCGGAACGAGCAGAGTGCCCGGAAGAGAGCCACAGCCGCTGCCCACGGCAAGCAGCAATCCAAGACAGTCAAAAGGGAATCCGGTGAGTGTCATCCCTCAATATGCCGAGCCTGGGACTGATTGAGCCAGGGCTGTGTCTTCCACCACCGGATCAGCCAGGTGGATTAAACTTTTTGATTAACTGAAAACATGGGTGTAGACACACAAACACCCCCCAAAGGCATTTGCTTGTTTTATTGTGAAGGAACTCACTGAACTTCTTTGGTTTCATTTGAATTTTACAAAACTACATTTCATCCCATACTTCCATTTTGGCCTCGCTGTCAAAATGAAACTACCGTATATACTCGTGTATAAGTCGACCCGCCTATAAGTCGAGGCACCTAATTTTACCACAAAAAGCTGGGAAAACGTATTGACTCGCGTATAAGTCGAGGGTGGGAAATGCAGCAGCTGCTGGTAAATTTCAAAAATAAAAATAGATACCAATAAAATTACATCAATTGAGGCATCAGTAGGTTAAATGTTTTTGAATATTTATTTCAAAGAAAAAACAGTAAAACTGGACTCTGTAAGAAGGTGGAAAAAGAGGTGGGTCCAACAAGAAACAAAAAATGGTCTCAACAACCAACTTTAAAAGTACAAAAACCTTAGCTCAATCAGTAACCAAGCTTCAAACACAAGAGTTAAAATCCTTCAAGAACTGGGATTCCTCATCACATCATCTGTATGTCCCAAATGTAAGTCAACTTCTAGGCTCTTTAAGAGGGATATTATTATCAGAAATGGAAAATCTACTATTAGCTTCCGCATTGTAAAACAATGGGAGATGGGGCACCCTTTTGGGGATCAATGGAATCTTTGGTTCCCTATTGACCCAGACTTCACCAAACCTGGCTGGTATCATAAAGAGACTCTCTCTTGATGAGAGACCAGCCAGGTTTCTAGGAAGTTATAATTCAGAAAGGAGTCCAAAGTTATGGACCCCTCAAAGGGTAGCCCCATCTACCTAATAGCTCCCATTGAAAACAATGGGGAATGGGGCACCTCCTTTGGGAGTCCATAACTTTGGACCCCCTGAACCAAACTTTACCAAACTTGGCTGGTATCATCAGGAGTGTCTTCTGAGGGTACCCTGGAAATGTGGTGTCGCTAGCATAAAAATTGCGCCCCCTGCTGGCTGGCAAAGTAAAAACACAAAAAATTTAATGACCCACATATAAGTCGAGGGGAGCTTTTTCAGCATTAAAAATGTGCTGAAAAATTCGACTTATACATGAGTGTATACGGTACATTAAATTCCATACTGCCATTTTGACGCTGCTGTTTATTACTGTCTTTTATCATAATGTCATATAAAATGTCCACTTACTGATCTGTACAGTACCTGTTGGGGGGGGGGGGGGCAGATGTCACATCTGACTCACGGTGTCTCTTGGGCCCCTTCACAATTGTTTGCAAGTGGATTTTGCTATTCTGCACAGCTGCCAAGTGCACTGAAAGTGGATTGAAAGTTCGTTCTTCTGCACTTAGCTCGTAGATCGGGGGCAGCCCCACGGTCTTAATTTAAACCAGGAGCATTCCTGTGCTCTGTGGGTGGGTGAGGGACTGAAATAGGCCCCAGGTAACAGCAAGAGGTCTTCCAGTTGTCTCGTTAGCTGTCTGAATTGCCACCATGTGGGGTGTACCAAACTCTGGTGGTCCATGTAGCCTCATGAGGCACCTCTACTGCTGAAGCTAAAACAGTTTTGACCCAGAGAACGCTTCTTCCTGCTCTGCAGGGAGAGGGTTATAGTTAAGACAAATGAACCAAGCAAGGCTTGGCATGTTCTGATTTTCCCAGCCCCTCGCACGGACTGTATGGTGGTGGAAAGGGCTGTCAAGCCATAGCTGACCCTGTCGGATTTTCGGGGCAAGGGATGTTCAGAGGTGGTTTGCTGTGTCCTGCCTCAGCATAGCAACCCCGGGCTTCCTTGGTGGGCTGCCACCGAAACATGAATCAGGGCTGACCCTGCTTAGCTTCTGAGACCTCCTGAGATGTGGCTAGCCTGGGACAGCCAGGTCATAAGAACATCAGAACTAGCCTGCTGGATCAGACCAGAGTCCATCTAGTCCAGCACTCTGGTACTTGCAGTGGCCCACCAGGTGCCTTTGGGAGCTCACATGCAGGAGGTGAAAGCAATGGCCTGCTGCTGCTGCTGCTGCTGCTGCTCCCGAGCACCTGGTCTTCTAAGGCATTTACAATCTCATAAGAACATAAGAACAAGCCAGCTGGATCAGACCAGAGTCCATCTAGTCCAGCACTGCTACTCGCAGTGGCCCACCAGGTGCCTTTGGGAGCTCACGTGCAGGATGTGAAAGCAGTGGCCTTCTGCTGCTGCTGCTGCTCCCAAGCACCTGGTCTGCTAAGGTCAGGGGACACTGCATGGCAGAGTCTGTTATAAGAGTCTTGTTATCTACCATACTATATATAACGCGGTAGAATCTGCTCCCCCGCTTTGGCCTTGAGAGTTCCTTATCGGCTATGTGAATTCTCTGGCTGGGTGCATATTCTGGAGGCCGGAGTCTCCATCCTGAAACTGCAGGACTCCCTAGAAGCGGGATTTCAAATTCCTTCCCGTGGTGTTGTTGTTGTTTTAAAGCCCCAAGGGTATCACTTCCTCCATTTCCTTTCCCTGCAGGCTACCACGAAAATGGAGTCATGAAAGCCGAAAACGGAACCTCGCCACGTACCAAGAAGCTGAAGTCTCCGTAGAGCCAAAACGGAGTCTCCAACGATAGTGGAGGGAGGAGGAGAACGGAAAGAGGAAAGAGAACGGAAGGATCAATATTCTGGAACTGACGGGCGGCTCCCCTCCCTCTCTCCCTCCCCCTTTCTGTCCTCACAAGTTTCACCTCAGGAGGCTTCAACTCTCTTCACCGAAAGCTCTCGTCTCCGGACAGTTTACAAGAACAACCAAAAGGCCCTCTCGCCAAGCGGGGGGGCTCAGGAACACCAAACGATTTCTTCACGTGGAGTGTCTGATCCTTAGTACGCGTTTCTCCTTTGCTTCCGATTTGTTCTTGCTTATTCCTCACCCTCCCGGGGTCATTTTACAAACCGGCCTTCCTCGGAAACCCGTTACGTGCCTTAAAAGTGTTTTCCCCGCTGCCCTTCTGCTGTCAAGCGTCTGGTGCTTCTTTGTCTTGGAAGAGATGGCAGCTGTCGGGCGTGGGGTGCATTGCCGTGGGAATAGAAGGTTTTGGGTAGTCTGTGGAGCTGGTGGACCCTTTCCCACACAGCCCTGCTGCAGAGACAGGGACTGGTGGGAAACACAGTTTGAGCCATGGTGGGAAAGTGAATCTGTGGGTGTTCCTTCTCTATCTCACTCCCCACCCATCCATAATTCATCCCGAAGACGCAGGCTGGTGTTTTAGGTCGTGCGGCCTTCACAAGATGACCAGAGTGTAACCTTGTATGCCCGCTCTGAATTGAGTTCAAGTCGTTCTTGGCGGTTGCTGTTTCAGCTCTTGGGCGCCATTTGCTTTCCCAAGATTTGGAACGGGTGCAGGTTTCTCCTTTCCAACGTTCCTTCCTCTGGTTATAAACCGCCAGATTAACATTTGCTTTTCATCTTCTCTCGCAATTCTGGCAGTCCGGCCTGCGCTCCTGGCGGCTGTCCGTCTGCACTGGTCACGCCCCACCCACATCTCAGCCTTTCCCAGCCCACGCCGTGCCTTCGTGGAGAGGAGACCCCACCCCTCGCTCACATGACTGTCGAGTCCATACTGACGAACAACTTGTGTCTTGGTGGCCTCACCATTTGGTTACCCCCTTGATATTCTTTCCTGTCCTTAAACAGAAGTGCTGGCTTCATCAACTGCCCGAGTCCAACCAAACATAGGATTCCAAAGTTGCTCTAGATCCGTGTTCACCCACCGCCTCTCAGCATTCTGAACCCCTTTCCATCCATTTCTTGAGAATTGGACGCCTCCCTCTCCTTCAGAGGCTCCATAAATTATAACCGTGCAGAAGGATGGAAAATCCGGTTCTTTATGCATGAATGTGGATGCGGTGGATTGTGGGAGGTATAAACTGAAGTCCTCGATGAAGGGAGGAATTGCCCAGCACCTAGTCCATCACCCACTCCCAAACTGTATGGATGGAATCAAATGTAAAATCTACCTCAAGAGTCTACCTTTTACCCTGCTACCTTTTATTTTTGTTTTTTGGGGGGAAGCAGAAGTAAACAGTGGCCGCCTTTTTGGGAGAGCAAAGGAGTGAATCAGTCCTTCCCTCTAAAAGAACCCATGGGTTCTTGGTATTGCTGTGCTGTTCCTTAGTGAAAATCACAATCTCCTGGAGCGTACAATTCACGTCACTTCCCATAGCAGAGTTATTTTTGAGTCCCAGAGTGTGGTTTTTAGCTCTGTTGCAAAATCGATCCCTTTATCGTGAACGTCTTCTCAGTGAAGCCCCTCCGGTTTGCAGTGAGGGACTCGAGGTGTCCCTATTTATTTTGCTGAGATTGAGGGTGCTCTCCTGTGGCATTCCGTGGTGTGCTGTTGGTCCCAACAGCATTTCCTCCTGGTTGCAGCGAGTGCATTCTTGCTCTGCGGTGGGTGCACGGGGAAAGGTTAGAAAACAACAGCTTGCTCAGCGGCCCTTCGCAACAGGAGAGTGAGCATTTTTGTCAGCCAGGTGAGGCACAAGGAACTTTGACTGGCCGATGCTCGGTTCATTCCCACTCGCGTTACTTTACAGGGTTGGAATCCTGTAGCAAATGGTGCGTACGACAGTTTTCGCATTTCTGCACGCCCGCACACGTCTTTCTCTTCCCCTTAAATTAGATCTGCAAGACTTGTGACTCACTGAGTAGACCCCAACGCATCAGCCCCTTGCGGCATTCTTCCACAGGTTCAGCATAGTTCCCATTCATCCCAAGTGCTGGCTGATTCTTCTAGGACCATTGACTGATATGAGGAAATGCGTCTCCTCCCTCCTCCGGGCGCTGGCCGTTCACTTCCCAGCGAAATCTTGGAATGCTCCGATGAGGAGTGTTCGGACCCGAAGCCAAACTGACCGCAGCGTGCCTGTTCCTTCCTCTTTCTCTGTCTTCCTTCCTGTGCTAAATATACCTCATCCTTCGAATGGTTGTATGGGAGTGTGGGACTGACTTGAGTAGGCATCGGTGCTAACCTAGGCCAGGCGGAACGGGACCCAGCAACTCTCGGAGGTGGGCGCAAACCAGAACTTCTCTGGTTGGCCCCTTTCCTGCCTGCAGTTGATCAGCCGCCATTCCAAAGAGAGAGACTGTGTTGGGATCTCACCTGACTTCTCTTCAGCCCGGAGTTGCTGTGATTTGACCACGCTGCCCTGCGTGCCCCCCCTCCCCCCCAGCGGGGCTTGCTGGCTACTCGCGATGACCCGTGTCTTTCATCTTCCGAGATTGCTCTTTGGGTCGTGTTTGGGAAGCTGCAGAACCTAACCGGCTCTGTTTGCTTGCCCTTTGCTCCAGTATGAGGCGGTTAGCCCACCCCGTAGTGTGTTCAGTGCAGATAAGTGCCTTATATTGCCTTGTAGCCTTTTGTACTTTTGAAATATTTTCGTGTGTGTGTGTGTGTGTCTGGATTTCCCATATGTATGGACACGAGCGTAGCAATTCACAAAAAGGACCGCTTCTGCCGAACACAGTGCCTCGTTTTTCTATGCCTTTTTGACTCTTCGGTGGGTGTTCCCTTGGGGAGTCAGAATCCTTCCCTCTTCCTTGGGACGATGCAGCAGCCAAATCCACAGTGCCACCAATAGGTTTTCTTCGTTCTGTAGCAAGCCAGATGAGTCGCCTGTGAACTCCTCGTGGTTCACTTAGAAAAAAAATATTCAAGCGTAGGGGCAAAGCGTCTCAGCCTTTTTTTTTTTGTCTTTAGGACTTCTTTTTTGTATGAAGAGTTTAGGGGGGGGGAAAGCCAAAATTCAGGTGGCTGAAGTTTGACTACAGGAGGGGATAGGGGCCACTTTACCTCCCCCCGCAATTTTCCTATTTGGGAAAAAACATCCCCTTTACACACTGCCTTTTACCTCCGTAGGAAAATTTTACCAATGCACATGTCCCCTGCAGGGATAAAAAAATGTGTGGAAGCAGAAAAACAAGATGAGAGCAAAGGAGGAAGAAGTTCCTCTTTCCCAAACACCCCTAAACATCCCCTTCTTCAGGGGATGCACATCGCTCACAGTTCTGTCTTTTGCAGTAAAAGGAAGAGGGAAGTCGGACCTCCCACCGGGATGCAACTGGAGGATACCTGCAGATCCGGTACCCAATTCTGTATTACATCACCACATTCCACCTCCTGGGCCGGCCAATAAGGCTTTCCCAGAATGTTGGCAATTGTAACAGCGCCCCAAGAGGAGGGAATGGGAGTGACAGTTTCCCTAATGTGACCAAATTCATGCGATGGGGGTTTTGCTTTTGGGGAATGGGGTTCTTCCCTTAACTGCCTCATTCCACGTCGAAAGGGAGAACTTTCTAGCGCTTTTCCCCCACCTGTCGTGCCCTAGATAGACCAAGAGACGTAGCACAGTGTAATGGACGCAACTGAACATTTCCCTAGGCTTAGTAACTAGGTCTTTGCACAGAAGGGCATAGAAAAATTGTACGGTTGGAAATAGTTTAGGCCTTTTTTTATTTTTTAAAAAAAGCACCCTCGTGATAAGGCAGTCAGGGGAAAAAAAGTGATTGTGAAGGTTGGAGATAGCCTCTTTTCGGACGAGGCAGAATTATTTTATTTCTGACGGAAACTTGGTGCCGCTGCACACTATGTCTTCCAGTAGGACAGCCTATATTTTCATGAGCGCACAGCTATAGCAAAATTGTTACTAAGGGCTTTTTGAAGGGTGGGGGGGGAGAGCCTACGGGAGCAACGTACTCTTCTGCAAGCAAAATCCTTTGCAGCAGACAGGAAAAATGGTGTTGGGTTTTGCCCTCTCACCCACCCACCCAATTAATCTTTCTGATTATGGACCAAATCTCAACCAGGAAACTGAGATGAAAATACCTGCTCTTCCGTATTTTGTTCAGTGTTGTTTCTGGGAATTCCCCCCCCCCCCCAGGATTTCCCTCTTCAACGGTTGTTCCGCCCACCCACGACCTCTATAATTGCAAAATACAGACTTTGTATGGAAGTTCTTTTTGTAAAACACCTTTTATAAAAACGATCTTTGACAAAAATATTTTCTGAAATAAAAAAGGCATAGAATGATCAAAGAAGTTCCTGTTTGCATGTTCATTATTCACATATGTAGCCGAAGGAAGTGTTTCCCACCAGTGGTTGAGGCCATGTGAGTCTTCTAAGGCGGTAGCTGAGGGAAAGGGGGCCTAATCGCATCAGCTCTCAAGCTTAGAAGGATCGGGACATAGATGGGAGACCACCAAGGAGGGCTGCTCAGAGGCAGGTCATGGCTAACCACCGCTGCTTCTCCCTTGCTCCGAAAGCCCATTGCTGGGATTGCCAAAAGTCAGCTGTGACCTGATAGCACTTTACACCCACGAGAGTGCGCCCGTCAAGTTGGTTGTGGGTTGGAAGGCCCCTTGTTGCTAGCTGGGGCAGGGCAGGGTGAAGTGGCCAGGAGCAGGTAGACTAATCTGAAGAACCAGCTTCAATTCCCCACTCCCCCACGTGAGCAGCGGACTCTTATCCGGTGAACTGGATTTCTTTCCCTGCTCCTACGCATGAAGCCTGCTGGGTACCCTGGGACAGTCACGGTTCTCGCAGAACTCTCCCAGCCCCGACTACCTCACAACATGTCTGTTGTGAAGAGGAAGGGAAGGGAGTTTGTAAGCCCCTTTGAGTCTCCTTACAGGAGAGAAAGGCGCTATATAAATCCAAACTGTTCCTTGTTTTTTTAGGTGAAGCAGGGGCTTAGTTCTTCAAGTTACGCTGGGGAAGCGGATGCTCCGCACAACGCGTTTGAACGCAGAAGGTCCCCCCTGTTCATTCCCTGGTATCTCCCAGCATTCCTATGTGGCATGTACTCCTATGTGGCATGTACTCCACAGACTTAAACAGACATGTACTCCAAGCCCCAAGTCAACGAGATAGCAGCTTTCTGTGGCCACCAGTTTAACAAGCTGTGTACACTGTACTGAAGTCGTTACGGACGACGCAATGAAGAGACGAGACGCAGCGATATCAGGATCCGGTGGAGAGAAGCCAGCGGCTAATCTAGCGTGATCCGTGGATCTGGCTAATCTGCCGAGCTGGGATCCCTGGCACCTTTTATTAAGGGTTTGGGGAAGGCGGGAGAAGGTTGTGCAATACATGACTCATAGGGGCTGCGTACGTGCGGGAGGAAACGTTCCTGTTTGGCCTAATCCATACCTGGGGGTATTGAGACCCTTTGGGGTATCTTGTGACCCGTGAGTCATAGGGGTTTTGTGATGGGTGTGCCTGTGCGCCCAGGAGGGAACACATGGCGCAGGCATTCCTGTGCACTTTCTGAGACTCTGCTGGGATCGCTGGCTCACCCCTACACTGTACCAAGGGCCTGCCAGGGAAACTGGGGCCTTCAAATAGAATTAAATAAATGTCAAACTCAGAAACCTGGCTGGGTGTCATAGGTTTTCATCAGTGAACAGTCCACATATCATGTTCAGATTAAATCTTGGCTGTTGACTGTTTCTGTGTGATGTGATGGTTTTTTTAGCACGTCACTCACAGGATCTGGAAGTGCTGAAAGACACGGCTGCAGTAGGGATAGTGGTGAGGGCCACTAATGTTGGCAGTGGTTGCCGCCAAAGGCCCACTTCCTGCATTTGAGTTACAGGCTGGACTTTGGCTGTTGGTGAAAAACTCTGCGAGTACCTCTCGCTCAGACGTGATTATCAGAGGGGTTTGTGAAAGAGGCCAGCACCGCCCAGTTCCTGCACAGTCCAGGAAATTGTGGTGCTTTGTGTACAGTTGCCAACCTCCAGGTAAGACCTGGTGATCTGGAATCTGATCTGCAGGCTAAACAAATCACTTCTGGAGACAACGGCAGCTTTGATCGGTGGACTTGTGGCTTTAAAACCTGCTGAAGCACCTGCCACACCCGGGTTCCATCCCCAAATCTTCACGAGGCAGGCTGTTCTCCAGCAAAATGTTTGATTTTTGCCAAGGGCTTTGAAATGACTGACCGGACACACGTCAAATGCTCAAGAACTAGCTCACTTTAATACTTGGATACACACTTGATATACATAGCAAAGTTCTGACCTCTCTCTCTTTTTCTTTTCCTCTCACGGTGATTAGCACTGGAAAGCTCGAAGAAAGCTGGGATATTTTATCTGATTTTCTCCATGAGAACAAAGGCTGATGAGCTGGAACAGAAAAGCAACAAAGGCCAAGTGGTTGAGCCCCTGGAAATGCAGTCCCTTGGCAAGAATCCAGGTTGTTGTTTGATTCCTCTGGTGCAAACCTCCAGAAACAGTCAAATATATATGCATGCACGTGCACCTTAATGGCTCCCAGTACACCAGTACCTGTACCTTTGAATAAATTCACCAAAGCTTTTATGTGCGAGTCTAAATTATTCAACTTTTATCACTCAAAAAATTGCCCAAACGAGGGCTCACAAAGCATAGTGAAAAAACAATTAATTAGCCCCAATATCAGGATCATAATAAAGAATGCTAAATGGCTAAACATAACATGGGCATATCACATGGGCTGTCATTCACTGGTAATGGAATGATTTTGTGAACAATTTCAACTGCCCAAATTCAACCTGTAAAGACATGAATACAGATCAAAAGATCAATACTAGGCCTCTGAGCTCAGCGGAGGCCAACTTGCTGACAGTCCCTGGCCCCTCCCTGATGCGGCTGGCCTCCACTCGGGCCAGGACCTTTACAGCCCTGGCCCCTGCCTGGTGGAACACTCTTCCTCCAGCTGTCCGAGCCCTGTGGGACCTTGGCGAGTTCCGCACGGCTTGTAAGACGGAGTTGTTCCGCCGGGCCTTTGGAGTGTCCAGCCGCTGAAATTGCCCCCCCCCCCTCCCTATCTTATGTACAGGGTCCACTACCACCTGTAGGACAGACCCTTTTTTCTCTCCCCTCTTGGGAGGGTCTAAGAGGGATTTAGCGGGCATTGTTATATTATATTGTTGTATTATGTATGAATTGCTGCTTTTAACTTATGTATTTAGTGGTTAAATTATATTTGATTTTATGTTTTTTGTACTGAATCTTATGTTGTTCACCGCCCAGAGCCCTTTGGGGGTTGGGCGGTATATAAGCCTAATAAATAAATAAATAAATAAATAAATATACAACATAAAATACTGTATCCAAACAGCAGCAGAGTGGAATGGTCCAGTTAACGGCTCTGGCCCCTGCCTGGTGGAATGCTCTACCTCCAACTGTCCGGGCCCTGCGGGACCTTGGTGAGTTCCGCAGGGCCTGCAAGACGGAGCTATTCCACCGGGCTTTCGGAGGGGCTGGCCGCGGTTCTATTGCCCCCCACTGAAACGGAAACTGAGGCTGCTTGTTCTCCATCTTTTTCCATCTTGGTTGGGCCTGATTCCCCGATTCCATCACGGGCCCTGCCTACTCCCTCCCTTTCTTTTTGGCCTTTAGATCGGGTGCCTGTTTTAAACAACTTTTGTTAAACAACTTCTGTTGTTTTAATCTATATTTGTCGTGAGTAACTGCTGCTTAAGTTTTAATGGGTTTAAGTTTTATGTTGTTTTGATTTGCTGTCTTGGAGAACAGCCATACTGTGAGCTGTCTTGAGCCCTTCGGGGATGAGGCAGCCTATAAGTTTAATTAAATAATAATAATAATAATAATAATAATAATAATAATAATAATAATAATAATAATAATAATAATTTAATAATTTAATAATTAATAATAGTACTACTACTACTACTACTACTACTACTACTACTACTACTACTACTACTACTACTAATAATAATAATAATAATAATAATAATAATAATAATACTTCCACTTGTCCCAAATAGGTGAAAATAAACGTTCCGGAGAATCAATATGTATATTTCTATAAACAGCTTTCCTACAAATACAAGAATCACGATATGTAATAAAGAGGAAATAAAAATGCAATTAAAATGTTTGCTAAAGTGACAATAGCAGTCCTAAAGCTGCGTATCAGGACCGAGACTGTAAGTTGGTCTGACAAGATCTGTGTTTGTGCCTTTACAGAAGCAGGCCAGCTGCAGCTGTTCACAAAATCATTCCATTGCCGGTGCACGTCAGCCCGTGTTATGTGCCCATGTTTAGCCATTTGGCGTGATTCTTTATTGTGAGTCAGATATTGGGACTAATTCTTTGTTTTTTTTCATGATGTTTTGTAAGCTCGTGTTTGGGCAATTTTTGAGTGATAAACACTGAATAATTGAGACTCACATAAAACCTTTGGTGAATTTATTTAAAAGATATAAATACTGGTGTACTGGGAGCCATTAAGGTGCCTGTGACATAAGGTGCACACATATATAGTTGATTGACTCGTGGGCACCTACCCCAACCTCATAGCAAACAGCCAGGATAAGTCCCACATCTATATCTCCACGTGCAGAAAATACATTATATATACATCTAAACCAGGGGTCTCCAGATATTCATGGACTACAATTCCCAATTGGCCATGGTGGCAGGGGCTGATGGGAATTGTAGTCCATGAACATCTGGAGAGCAGCAGGTTGCAGACCCCTGTAATTCTAAACCATCTTGTTTTTTACATGCCAACGTTTTGACTTTTCAAGCCCAAAATAGTTTGGGCCCGAATGACACAGAGGATCGCCCCTACCTGCATGGGCTCGCCTACACTCCCAGCCTGTCCAAACAGGCTTTCCTGTATCCTGCAATTTACCAAAATGTATTCAGTGGGGACTGTAGGATGGTTTTCTTGGTAGGGCCTCCTGAACTGGAGAATTCCCTTTCCCTGGAACTTACATTTTGTTCTCAGACTCCGTAATAAAATAGTCACTGTCATCCCTGCCACCAGCTACGTCCGACTATGTAGCTTCAGAGGGTAGTTGAGTTGGTCTACAGTAGAACAGCTAGACTAGAGTCCAGTGGCACTTTAGGGACTGACTAGATTTTCATCAGATGCCTGCTGAAGGGAGCATTGATTCTCAAACACTTATACCCCCAAAATCTTGTTGGTTTCTAAGATGCTCCTGGGCTCGAATCTAGCTAGTTCAACGCACCCTGGGAGTGGGCCCCACTCAACTGCTAAATTAAAAGGGGGCAGAATGGCTGGTTTTTGTCCAACAAGTGCTATTTGGCAGCAGGGCTTCCTTGCCAGAATGCAGATGGGACGGTTTTCTCCTCTAGGCATTACCTTCTGGAAAAGTGGGTCATCGACCGGCACTTTAAAGTGGTCGCAGAGAGCCAGGAACTCCACCTTGTCCAGGAGTCCTGAGCCATCTTTGTCTTGCTGCAGGAACGTCGCTTGCATGCTGCTGTCAAACAAGTAGTTGTGTCGCTGCAGGTGCTCCTGAGTCTGAGCCACGACAGTGTCCAGTTCCTGTGGGTCGGGTTTGCTTTGATCCAGCCTGCAGAAAGAAAGGAACGGCTTCGACCTGGGCCTAAACAGACTTGGACTGAGTGTCCATTTGCCACGTCTGGGCTAGTCAGCCTTCTCATACTGCAAGGCTCACAGTAGTGGTCCCCAAGACGGCACCACCAGGAGCCATGATGCCTATGTTACCACAAAAGTCCATGAGGGGGAGAGGGCTCTGTTTTAAGACAGTGATGACCCTTGGGGTGCCTAGCAGTGCAGTCCCCAGATGGGGAGCCCATTCTCTGCATTGGCTCAGTGTACCCCCAAGGACACGGTCAAAACTTGTGAGGAACTGTCCTCGCCCACACCTGCCATGCAAAGCACTTATCTCACATCCTTCCTAAAGGGATTAAGAGAGCACAATGACCCTGCCCTGGAGAGTGTTCCCATCTCCAATCCTGGACTATGGACACTTGCAGAGACAAAGGACTTGTTCATGCGTTTGCCCCAAGTGTTCCTGCCCAGTATTGTATTAACCCAATGCTTCTTCCTTTGGCTTATGTCTCTAACGACAGCCTCATTCACATTGTCATTGTTCTGTAGCTTTAATTCTATCAGCTGCCTTCCCCCTTTCAGGCACTCCCAAGTTTAAACCATCAAGCTGATGCCTCAACCCATTAGATTGATGACCCAAGCATTAAGATTGATGTCTGTCTCTTGTCTTTCCCCGGAAAGGCAGGAACGGAAAGGCACTCTGCATAATCCCGAGGGTCCTTTTTTCCCTGTAAGAAGCCCCCTCTCCCAGTAGCCCTTGTTCAATATCTCTGGACACCTCTATCTGTAAAATTGTTCCACAGCGCATTGTTCTTCTGGCAGATCTAAGTGCGGGCCGCTCAGCTCTGTTCATTGCACCATTCTGCTTCAAGATCAGATTACTATAACACTTACTCCCCATTCCCCTCATCTATTCCAGACCTGTCCACTCAACACTGCTTACGTCTTAGGAGTGTGTGTTTCTGATGATCTGATTATTGTGTGCTTGAGTACCCCCATTATCCCTAAAAAATTTTTTTTTAAATTTTACTTGCTCACCTATAGAATTTCTTGCAAAAGCTGATTTTGGTAAACACAGGCAATCGAGATCTTGAGCTTGCCCAACCTTTTGCTGTAAATACTTTTACTAAATAAAGAAAAGGCCCCTGCCACCTTTTGTTTTCCAGTCCAGTCACAGATCCTGGAAATAAATCCTAAAGGTTGTTTCTGGGCCCCGATTCTTGCCAGGCCCTGAAGGTTTACTTTGAAAGCCTACCTCTTGATTGCCTCCGCTGCCGCCTGGCGAGGTGCAAAGTGGTCCCGCATGGATTGTACCACGGCTGCGGGGAAGCTTTCCGGATTGCTTTCCATGTAATTCAGGACGTACAGATCAGCGTCAGTGATCACAAAACGGTGGCTAAACACTGGATGAAAGACGACCAGTTAGTTATTGCCATGTGAGCTCCCTCTCCCTCTCCCTCTCCCTCTCTCTCTCTCTCAAACGGAATGTCCCGGCTAAAATAGAAGGCAATGGCTTCTGCTGATTGCAGCTTGGGGAGAGATCTGCTCCGCTGTGCCAAGGGGCTGGGGCAGAACTTTCTGGAATTGTGTGGGTGTGTCTCCCATTTCTGCCAGACCCTGGGACTACAGCATCTTTCCCCCAAGATTTTTGTTTAAACTTGCAGGGACTGAGAACTCTGCGAAAGGGGCAGTGGGGCCGCCACAAAATAGCTGCCAGGGGGGATTATCTCAAAAGGAGGAGGAGTTTGGATTTATATCCTGCTGTTCTCAGCCATAAGGAGTCTCAAAGCAGATTACAAACTCCTTTCCCTTCCTCTCCCCACGACAGACACTTTGTGAGGTAGGTGGGACTGAGAGAGTTCAGAGAAAACTTTGACTAACCTAAGGTCACCCAGGAGGCTTCATGTGTAGGAGCAGGGAAACAAACCCAGTTCACCAGGTTAATCTGCTCATCGGGTTTGATTCCCCACTCCACCACTCTTAACCACTCCACCATGCTGGCTGTCAAGAGGTTCCCAGTCAAGCACAGGCCTATGAGGGGGCAGTTATATTTCCAAATGGATAT
Organism: Sphaerodactylus townsendi; assembly: GCF_021028975.2. Lineage (NCBI taxonomy): Eukaryota > Metazoa > Chordata > Lepidosauria > Squamata > Sphaerodactylidae > Sphaerodactylus > Sphaerodactylus townsendi. The sequence goes on from NC_059425.1 coordinate 195,008,915, forward strand.
TCCCTGATGGCCCAAAAATAATATCTTCTAGGATCTTCTGAGAGAGGTTCAGAAGGAGCAAATGGGTTCCAAAAGACATGTAGATGGGTGCTAAGATGTCCTTGGGGACACTGGAGCACAGGACAATAGATGTAAAGCAACAGGCACTGTCTCTTCGCTCCAGCTAAATGTCTTTGGACTGTTTTTTTGCTCTCAGCAACAAGCAGTGGCGTAGCTACCGCAGGAAGGGCAGGGACAAATGCCCTGGGCGGGCCCCCTTTTGGTCACGTGGGTGGTGGAAAATTGCCCCACACCCCTCCCCCTTTCCCCCTCGGCCAGCCCCGGCCCCGCCAGGCCACTCCTTCAGCCAGCAGAGACTGAAGGAGTGTCCTAGTGGGGCCGCCACAGGGTGCCCCTCAGCCCAGTCCTATCCTGCCAGGCTCAGAGGAAGCCACAGCTGAACACCCCTCAGCCCTGCCCTGCTTCACCAGGCCTTGCCAGACTACCTGGGACCACTGCCGGCTCAGGTAAGTGAGGCGCGCAGGGGATGGGGGCACAGGAGGATGGGGGCGCAGGGGTTGGTGGGACGCACAGGGGGGTGCCATTTTGCCTAGGGCGCCATTTTGCCCTGCTATTCTTCTTTTCCAGGGCCTTGAGGACTCAGCAGCAGAAGAGCTCAGATGCCCAGACAGTGCTCTCCCAAGTGCTAAAGGCAGTTCATTGTTTTCTGTCAGTTATGAATGAGCCAGTTGGACTGAGGAAGTTACATGGACCGTAGCTGAGCCAGTAACAAGTGACATTGTACCGCAAAACTCAGGAAGCCGCTTTGCCTGGTAACAACCATCAGCATTTAAACTGGAAATTCTAGGAAGGACAGAATTTCAACTGGAAACCTCTCTGGGGAAACTGGACCAACTACTTCCAATTGGTACCCAGATGACCGACAATATGCATACAAACAAGACGGACTGCTTGGGTATCTGCCAAAAATGACAGCAGTATACCAAGGATGCCAGGATCATTCCTCACGGTTAGCAGCTATTTCACCACTCCTAGACTTCTTTAAATGCAAACCTTAAAAAAAGAATCTTACTATCTTCAAGGCATTAAGAAATAAATGATGGTGTTAGCAGTGGTGTAGGAGGTTAAGAGCTCGTGTATCTAATCTGGAGGAACCGGGTTTGATTCCCAGCTCTGCCGCCTGAGCTGTGGAGGCTTTTCTGGGGAATTCAGATTAGCCTGGGCACTCCCACACACGCCAGCTGGGTGACCTTGAGCTAGTCACAGCTTCTCGGAGCTCTCTCAGCCCCACCTACCTCACAGGGTGTTTGTTGTGAGGGGGGAAGGGCAAGGAGATTGTAAGCCCCTTTGAGTCTCCTACAGGACAGAAAGGGGGGATAGAAATCCAAACTCTTCTTCTCCTTCTTAATTTTAAAAAAAAAGACACAATGGAAGTTTAGTCCATGCACCAAGACTCAATGAATATAATGGACCAGAAGAACTGGGATACTGCAACTCAGAGGCTACATTTGGGTTGCCACATGTACAGTGTAATCCCTAAACCGAGTGACACTTTTCTAAGCCTTCAGGCTGTAGCTGAACAGTCCCTCTTTGGCCTTCAACTCTATTCATCACTTGATGCACCAGAAATGAATATGTCGAACGCGAAAGATGAACGCTTTTCTGGATAACCTCCCAAAGAGAACATTGCGTTGTATTTCTCTGCTTCCATATAAAACAGTCCCTACTGGATCCAGCCCTGCCCAATTCTCCTCTTGATCGTGGCCTTTTGTCCACACAAGTCCCATATGGTCCCCAACATAGCATTTTGGGGGTAGTCAAAGGGGGAACCCCCTTGTGCCGTTTCCATTAGCTGAAAAGCTAGCTAGTTCTAACCCCATTGTGCCTGAGGCTGTGAGGAATGAACTGTTTACAGATTTCTGCATTTTAGACTAGGGCAGGGGTTCTCCAACCTATGGCCCTCCAGGTGCTCATGGACTACGATTCCCATCAGCCCCTGCCAGCGTGGCCAATTGACAGAGCTGATGGAAGTCGTAGTTCATGAACATCTGGAGGGCCACAGGCTGGAGACCCCTTGTCTAGGGCAGTGATGGCGAACCTTTTCGAGACCGAGGGCCCAAATTGAAACCCCAAGACCCACTTATTTATCGCCAAGGGCCAACCCGGCAATTTAACCTGAATGCTGAGGTTTTCGTTTAGAAAAACGGTTGACTCCGAGGCATGCGTTACTTGGGAGTAAGCTTCATGGTAGTCGGTGGCTTTGCATTGAAGCAACCGTCCAACTCTGCCAACAGGTGAATCATGACCTTAGCAAGCCCCATTGTCAGCAAACGAGATTACTCCCAGGTAAAGGATCGCGCTTTAGTTCTTCGCATGAAAATCAGTGGGGTTTAACAGCACTTAACAGGGTTACCTACACTGCCTCCCCAAAACTAGGGCTGATCCTGCATGGGCCAAAAACAGCAGTGTGAAAACGGTGTGAAAATGGTGTAAAAGGGCTTAAAACAGTGTAAAAGGGTTTATACTGTTTTAACACTATTTTCACACCGCTGTTTTTGGCCCATGCAGAATCAGCTTAGGTCTTAGGTTTAATGCTAATAATCGAGCCCAGTGGCTCAGGCCGTGCCATAGGTTCGCCATCACTGGTCTAGGGTATTTGCACCTTGCCTCCCCACTTAATGGGCACCCTCAACTCACCTTCCACGGTGGCCCCAATAGTGAGGTCAGCTGGTTCATAGTAAACGGGGCTGTCTGTGGAGGAGCCGGGCTTTGGGACCCTGGTCTTGCCCAGGTATTTGCCCGCAATGATTCCCGAATTGCGCATCGGAGGCTCATAGATGCTGATCATGTCCGTGGCTAGGCAATAGGAGAGGATGAAGCGACGCTTCCTGTCCTCCGGATTGGGAGACTCCTGCAGAGATCAAAGCCAGAGGTGGGCCTCGCTAGGTCAGGGTAGTGCTGAGCCGTCAGAATGCAGGGCTGGGTTCCAGGGCACCCGTTTGCAAATCCCCACTTAGCTATTGCAGCTTGCAAGTGACCTTGGGCCAGTCACATTCTATCCTACCTTACAGGGTTGTTGTGAGGGTAAAAGGGGAAAGGGGAGACCCATCTACAGCGCTCCGAGCTCCTGGAAAGCTGTTTATCCTGCCCTTGCACCAAGGGGGTTTATTTTTATTTATTTACAGAATTCATATCCCGCCTTCCCAGCCTGAAAAAGACAACAGCCAAAGCAGCTGACTGTTCAAAGGATGACATTTAAAAACCATTACAATCACCACCTCCCAAACAAACGTTAAAACAACTATAAAACAGAGTTTAAATGTATGCAAAATATAGACCGGCTACCCACATGGTGGGACCGGAAGTGCATTGGGGCAAGAAATCTTGTCCCGACGCGCTTCCTCTTGCCCCGTGGGGAAAGCGAGAGCACTTCTGGTGCAACTTTTCGCACCAGAGTGGGGTGAGGCCGAGGACTACGCTGCAGTGGGCATTTAATTGGCCATTTAAAAAAACAAGATAAGAGTCTGCCCGCTCATGTGGAGGAGTGGGGAATCAAACCTGCTTCTCCAGATTAGTCCATCTGCGCTTAACCACTACATCACCCCTTCCCCTCTCCCTCTCCTTCCCCCCAGGGTGGCTAGGCCACAACCAGATGATGCCCCACTCCCTGTCTCCCAAGGGTGGGTACGAGTTGACCAGATGACAGGCCCCCTTCCCCAATTTCCCTCCCCTCCCCTCCCCCCAGGATAGGTGGGCCTCAACCAGATGGTGTGTCTTCTCCTCTCCCTCCCTCCCCTTTCCCTCGGGAGGGGTGGGCAAAAACTGGCAGAGCCTGAGATGGTACAGCTGGCAGTACCAGGTCCTGTAACAGTATTGCCTGAGTGTTCCAGGGCATAAAGTTGGCCTGCAGGCCTGCTGCACGGTCCAAAAAGGTTATTCAACTGGCACCCAAAAAGCTATGCCTGATTTCAAATCGAATAAGTAGCCACCTTCTATCTTCTGGCTCAGCTAAAAGTGTTATGACTTTTCACACACATGCAAGAGCTGGATCGGGGCCAGGAGCTCCAGGTTGATGAAATGGCATTGCACAAAACAGGGGGGGGGGGGTAAGTGGGAGTACAGTGGGTCTGTTCTCATCTCCTGGGCCATTCATACAACAATCTGAGAGTGCCAGAGGATCAGATTTTTCAAAAACAAAAATTCCCATTTTGGGAGCCTTCCCTGCCTATAGCGCAGTGATGGTGAACCTTTTCGAGACCGCGTGCCCAAATTGCAACCTAAAACCCACTTATTTATCGCAAAGTGCCAACATGGCAATTTAACCTGAGGTTTTAGTTTAGAAAAAATGGTTGGCTCCAAGGTGCATATTACTCAGGAGTAAGCTTGGTGAAGCAACTATGCAACACTTCAAATGGGTGAAATGGTTTACTCAGAAGCAAGCCCCATTGCCAGCAACCGAGCTTACTCCCAGGTAAAGGATTGTGCCCAGGCCAGCCTAGATGTGCGTATGGGGGGGTGATTTTCCGCCCCCCCCCCACATAGACTCAGAACTCTGCGCGCGCGTGCCCACAGAGAGGGCTCTGAGTGCCACCTCTGGCACCCGTGCCATAGGTTCGCCACCACTGCTAGCGTCTCATTCTGCACTTGCAAAAAATTGTATTTTTCGGGAAGCATCTCACCATCGAGACGGCAAAGCGTAACACTTTACGGTCATTCTGCAGCATCTTGATGACGTTTTTCTGAGGTGCCTTTGGAATCAGGCTGAAGCAATTCTGGAGAGAGTCTTCCACGAACCCATAACCATTGTAGGGAGGGATGACCTGCAATTGAGATGAATCAAGGAGGAGGGATTACAACCCCGGGCCACACAGCTTAGTAAATGGTCAATTACGCACCAGGTGTTTGCTGTGCGGTTGAAGTGAATGTCCTCTGCAGCAGGATTTCTCACACAGACATATTTCTCCCAGCCTCGCTGTCACTTTCCACTCTCTCTGCGGCAAGCAAATCCACTTACAGCACGATTTTAATTTTGCTTCGCTGCCAGAGCGGGACAGATTTGCCAGTGGGCACAGCTTTGCCCTGACCTCTTCCCTCTGCCCACATCCAGCCCCTCTAGTCTTACCCCTCCTCACTCCCTCGCGCAGCATTGCACACTTTACCCTCACCCTCCTCCCTTGTGCATATGAATATTAGGGAATAAACCAAAGCAATATGGGTCCAGAGCTAATTTAAAAAAAACATGCAGAAAAGCCCCAAATGGTTTATTAAGTGACAGACAAGCTAAATATGTTTATTAGGAAATGTTGCATTGATTTCAGTAAAACTGGGGACAGGGGATTAGAATGCTGGCCCTTATATCCCTCTTTATAAAAACCTTCCTGTTACCATCAACGAGGATGATTGAGGGACTGGAGCACCTTCCTTATGAGGAGAGGCTGCAGCGTTTGGGACTCTTTAGTTTGGAGAGGAGGCGGCTGAGGGGGGATATGATTGAAGTCTACAAAATGATGCATGGGGTAGAAAATGTTGACAGAGAGAAATTTTTCTCTCTTTCTCCCAATACTAGAACCAGGGGGCATTCATTGAAAATGCTGGGGGGAAGAATTAGGACTAATAAAAGGAAACACTTCTTCACGCAACGTGTGATTGGTGTTTGGAATATGCTGCCACAGGAGGTGGTGATGGCCACTCACCTGGATAGCTTTAAAAAGGGCTTGGACAGATTTATGAAGTCAATCTTTGGCTACCAATCTTGATCCTCTTTGATCTGAGATTGCAAATGCCTTAATAGTCCAGGTGCTCGGGAGCAGCAGCAGCAGAAGGCCATTGCTTTCACATCCTGCACGTGAGTTCTCAAAGGCACCTGGTGGGCCACTGCGAGTAGCAGAATGCTGGACTAGATGGACTCTGGTCTGATCCAGCAGGCTAGTTCTTATGTTCTTATGTTCTTACCTGCTTCACTTCTTCTAGGGGCGGCTTCTTTACATCCACTGGCTGGAAGTCATCGATGCCAAACTTGCCCCGATAGAACTGCCGAGTGAACTCGTCACAGTCGTAGAGGAAGAAAGAGCGCCCGAGAAGGGTGGTGGACTTGCCTACTGCAAAGTCCTTAGCGGTAAACCACTCGAGGACCTCTTGATCAGAGATCTCCAGCACACAAGTTGGGAAGGTTTCTTGTGGAAGGAAAGCAAGTCAGTCAGGTGTGGGTTGCCTTTGGCTGCTCTGCCCCCAAGAAGAACATCAGTTGTTCATTGGGAACGGCTCCCTTCCCAGGGAAGGAAAACAAAATAGCAACACTTCTTGGTGTGCAGCAGTAAGAGAAGCGACGGGCACTGGAGAGAAACTGGTCGCAGCAAACGTAACGTCTGAAAGTAATTGTTACAATCTCAGACCAGATAACATTGCCAGCTCTAATGAGTGGTCTGCCACTGACAAATCACTTTGCCCCAGTGGCGAAGCTGCAACAGGGTGGGGTGGGGGGCACTGCACCCCAGGCCTGCACCATTGGTGTCACGTGGGGGCAGAAAATTGCCCCCAGGGACCCCCTCCCCAGAGGTGTGGCATGGACGGGCTGAGGGGCAGGGGGCGCACAAGCAGGTCATTCCCTCTCCCTCCATTCTCGCTTTGCCCACTGATGCTCAGAGTGGCGATGGGAGAATTCTTTTAAAGTCAGCCAGCATTATGTACACTGGGACATCACCTCTTGGCAAAACCCAGAAGGTACTTCCGGTAGCTCTAGGAGTCATGTGAAACTCTATGGCATTGTTCCTACCAATTCCTAGAACTACGTGACATCGCTCCCACGCTACATACAATGCCCCACGCAAAGCCGCAGATTCCCCCGTGTCCCCATCCCATTCCCGCCCCCCAACGCAGCTAAGAGAGATGTGGGAGATTCTCAAAGCTCTCAACATTTCTAATAGAATTGGGGGGGGGGGGAGCTACTGGGGAGAAAGGGAATGTGTATAGTGGATTGAACTGGGGTAATGGTGAAGGGGCGGGGGGTAAACCTTTCTCCACCTTCCCCCACCAAGCCGTTTCTCCAATAAAACTCAGCCCCCAAGAGCTGATTATTAGTCTTGGATAGGGGAAAAAATGTCAGGCCGCCTGTCTTTTTCTTCCCAATTGGTGGCAGCTCAATAACTAAATGTCTGTTACGAAAAGGGCACAGGGGAAAGGGTATCCTTCGAGTGTCAACATTCCCTTCAAAACTGTCTCCCGTAGCTGCTTGCAGATAAAACTGAACCCATCAGGAAATGCACTCCCAAATCTCCCATGTCTCCAGAAATAAGATTTATCAAGCGTCTACAGATGTCACATCCCTGAAGACGACCAGACGATGAGTTTTAGCATGTGATATTGGAGCAATTAACAACGATGAATTGTAGCGGCATGATTCCGAAGGTGGCTTAAATTTTCACTCGTGCTAGGACAGTGATGGTGAACCTTTTCGAGACCGAGTGCCCAAACTGCAACCCAAAACCCACTTATGTATCACAAAGTGCCAACATGGCGATTTAATCTGAATGCTGAGGTTTTAGTTTAGAAAAAAACAGTTGGCTCTGAGGGGTGCGTTACTCGGGAGTAAGCTGGGTGGTAGTCGGTGGCTTTGCTCTGAAGCTACCATGCAACTCTTCCAACGGGTGAATCACGACTCAGAAGTAAGCCCCATTGCCAGCAACCGAGCTTACTCCCAGGTAAAGGACTGCGCTTTAGTTCTTCGCATGAAAATCAGTGGGGTTTAACAGCGCTTAACAGGGTTACCTACCCTGCTTCCCCAAAACCAGGTCTTAGGTTTAATGCCAATAATTGAGCCCAGAGGCCCAGGCCAGCCTAGATGTGTGTGTGGGGGGGTGTACGTGCCCACAGAGAGGGCTCTGAGTGCCACCTCTGGCACCCGTGCCATAGGTTCGCCACCACTGTGCTAGGACATACATTTAAGGCAAATGCCTTGTGGCTTCTCTCTACTGAAAGAGGGTTTCTCCTAAACGCAGGTGAAAGATATTGCTGGGTTTCTACTATACCGAATGCTAAAGGGAAACTTGCCACACCGAAATGTGTAAACGGATTTTACAAAGACATGCCCATTAACCACACAAATCCCTCCTCCTCGTTCACCAGTCGGGGTAAACGCCTGGATGCTCTTACCTTTTTTCTCCACCGTTGCCTTGGGCAGGCGTTGGCGCCTGATCAGCACAGGGAAAGGGTCTCTGCCGTTATTTCTCTCGTGGCACTCCCGCACCTCCACGGTATCATCCGCCAAGTAGTAGTGAATGATAAAACGCCGGCACTCCCCGAACATGTTTTCGGTGTCATCCCATATGGCATAAAAACGAAGGACCTAATAAAGGTACCGGGAGGAAGGGGGGGGGGGGGCGCCAAGAAAGCTTAGTAATAGCACACATTCCCCATCCCTATAAGATTCCACCCTGGCCTGTTCTGTTAAAAGAATCGCAGGTAGGGGGGCAAAAAGGCTATGAAAAGCTGCTGTCACAGAGAGGGAACAGTAGTGGATGAATCTGGCCAATTATCTGACTCAGAAACATGTTATAGACAAAGCAGTGTGCGGTAGAACTAGGGTCTAAGAAGATCCAGGTTTCAATCTTGACTCTGCTGTACAGCTGACTGAGTGACCTTGGGCCAGGCAAAACCTACATGACCAACCTACCTCCAAGGGCTGTTGTGGGAGAAAATGGGGAGAGGAATCATGTACACTACCTCAAGCTTCTTGCAGGAAGGGAAGAGCAAAAATGGATGGATGGATGGATGGATGGCTAGACAGATAAACCTGGGTGGCGCAGCCTAGCCCGATCTCATCAGATCCTGGAAGCTAAGCATGGTCAACCCTGGTTAATATTTGAATGGGAGACCATCAAGAACACCAGGGTTCCAGCACAGGGGAAGGCAATGGCGAACCATCTCTGTTTTGCCTTGGAACCCCTACGGGGTCACCATATTGGCTGTGACGTGGCAGCACTTTCTATCACCAAAGAAGGGGTGGAGAGAAAAACTGGAAAAGGGGCTACACCATTCTGGAAGGGCTCATACATAAGGCAGAGGAGATAGGGACTGTGTATAGCTGGCTGTAAGCAGGAATCTACTGCGTAATTTTTACATTGCATAACTTGTCATGCTAATCCTAATACTTACCGGTAGCTTGAGTTCTGCTTTCCGATCTCTGGTGGGTTCTAGATTTCTACTATACAAATCCTATTGCTTTTTCTACGGGCTGTCCCATCCTTATGACTCCACCTGGAGTCCTAATTAGAAAGGCAGACTATAAATAATGTAATTTTTTTAAAAAGAAATAGATTGTGGGGGCCAAGAAGTCAAGAGGGTGCACTATACCTTGCAGGCTGGCCACTGTAATGGTCTTCAACAGCCCATAGCAAATCAAACACTTGGTGCAGGAAGGATCCCACTGTTTAACCTTAGACACCCCCCACCCCCGACCCACCTCCCACCCCCAGAGTTCTCCAGCCCTACAACTAAGTTCCAGCACTCACAAGAGACTCACCTGTTTGTCAAAGGTCAGGAATTGTTTCAACTGGTCAAAATCCGAGGGTGTGACATACATGCGCAGGGGCATTTTGCGCAGTTCTGTGTAAGGGTCAAAAATCATTTTCTCTGGTGGGTTCAGTTCAATCCCTTGGCTCTCCAGAAAAGTCTAGAAGAAGACAAGATGTGTGCCAGAATGTATTAGAGAAAGAAGGCAAGGATTGTACTAGAATCATAGAAGCTGGAAGAGACCAGAAGAGCCATCGAGACCCTGCCATGCAGGAACACACAATCAAAGCACTCCCGACATAAGTTCATCCAGCCTCTGTTTAAAAACCTCCAAAGATGGAGACTCCACCACACAAATGGGCAGTGCCTTCCACTGTCCAACAGCCCTGACGGTCAGGAAGTTTGTCCTGATGTTTAGCTGGAATCGCTTTTCCTTCACCTGGAACCCATGACTCCTGGTCCCAGTCTCTGGAGCCGCAGAAAACGAGCTTGCTCCCTCTTCAACATGACATCCCTTCAAATATCTAAACACGGCTATCATGTCACCTCTTAACCTTATTTATTTATTCATTTATTCATTCGCTTTTTAAACCGCCCTCCCCCAAAGGGCTCAGGGTGGCGTACGACACAAAAACTGTAAAAGCATGAAAACTATTTCAATTTAAAACCATTTAAAACACCAACCACAAATACGAAAGGAACTTTCACTGCAAAAGATGGCGATAAAACCCCCACCCCCGCTCCCCAACCAGGCCCACCGGAGGCCAGGATCGAATGGGGTCTCTCAATCAACCCAGCCGGCCAAATGCCTGGCAGAAGAGGCCCGTTTTACAGGCCCTGCAGAAAGCGTGTAGATCCTGCAGGGCCCTGCTCTCCTTTGAAGAAGAGTAGAAGAAGAGTTTGGATTTATATCCCCCCTTTCTCTCTGTCGGAGACTCAAAGGGGTTACAATCTCCTTGCCCTTCCCCCCCCTCACAACAAACACCCTGTGGGGTAGGTGGGGCTGAAAGAGCTCCAAGAATCTGTGACTAGCCCAAGGTCACCCAGCTGGTGTGTATGGGAGTGCCCAGGCGAATCTGAATTCCCCAGATAAGCCTCCACAGCTCAGGCGGCAGAGCGGAGAATCAAACCCGGTTCCTCCAGATTAGATACACGAGCTCTTAACCTCAGCAGCCACCGGATCCTTTTAGATGAAGCTATTTCAAGCCCACGGCCCTTTCCACACAAGCCTTTTAAAACGTTCTGAGGCAGGAAATAAAATGCTCCCTCCATGGAGTTCCACATGGTTTTCACCCTCAAACGCTTTATTTCCAGCCTCAAAACATTTCATTGGACCCCCTTCTCAAGTGATTCTCTGGCTGAAACGTTTTGCAAATATCTTCAGTTGCTGTGTGATCTGCTGACTACATTTCCCCAGCTTCTCTGCTTTCCCTGAACTTTCTCATTGGCACCATGCATTGTTGCAAAGGTGGACTGAAAACATTTTAGAAACGTTTTGGGGGATTTGTGCCGGAAGGGCCTATGTTTGTGGAGAAAGGCAGGTTAGAAATGTTTAAAATAAAGCAGACAGACAAGCCAGGAAAAGGATTTGAAGAAGTGACTGAAGCAATTCAGACAATCAAGATCTGGAATCAGGTTTTGACATTACAACAGATTGTCTGAGGTCCAGTGGTCACATGCCCCTAATCCTGCAACAGAACAGTCACGATCCGGTACCTGCGTAAACGCATCGCAATCAACTATACGGAAAGTCTTGCCGTAGATGGTAATGTTGATGCCTCGGTTCAGGTCTTTCCAATGAAAATGGTCCCCGCGATCGTTCTTGGGCAGGCGTTGCCGTTTGATGAACTTGCCCTGAGGGATCCCTGAGTTTTCCACCATGGGTTCCATGACAGACATGCTGTCGTCTTCCAGGTAGTAATAAAGGTCCACTTGCCGGACACGGAAATGCTCTTCCGTAGATACAGGGACGTCTTCCTGGAAGTAACCGTTGAACTTCAACACCTGCAAAGGAAGACCCCAATAAGGAAGCAGGCGGTGTCTTTAAGGACAACACTGACAGGAGAATCTCTTGGAAAAGGGGTGATAGTGTCAGGTGACATATGGGGGGATTGCTATGTCCTAAGATTGGGACTCTTTAGTTTGGAGAGGAGACGTCTGAGGGGGGATATGATTGAAGTCGATAAAATTATGCATGGGATGCAGAATGTTAACAGAGAGAATTTTTTCTCTCTTTCTCACAATACTAAAACCAGGGGGCATCCATTGAAAATGCTGGGGGGAAGAATTAGGACTAATAAAAGGAAACATTTCTTCACACAACGCGTGATTGGTGTTTGGAATATGCTGCCACAGGAGGTGGTGATGGCCACTCACCTGGATAGCTTTCAAAGGGGCTTGGACAGATTTATGGAGGAGAAGTCGATCTATGGCTACCAATCTTGATCCTCCTTGATCTGAGATTGCAAATGCCTTAGCAGACCAGGTGCTCAGGAGCAGCAGCTGCAGAAGGCCCTTGCTTTCACATCCTGCATGTGAGCTCCCAAAAGTATCTGGTGGGCCACTGCGAGTAGCAGAGTGCTGGACTAGATGGACTCTGGTCTGATCCAGCAGGCTTGTTCTTATGTTCTTATTTTCTTAAGCTCATCGAGCCCAGCGGCTGCAAAAAGAGAACACCACCACCAGACTGGCGGCAGCAGGAGGCCGCTGAATTTTTCACTCAACGATGAAACTATTGCTTTTCTGACTCCAGATGTGAAAGCCCAGATAGTAAACCTGGAAAAAGCTAGGGTGAAAAATGGGGGGGGGGGGTGTTGGTGTTTCTGTTTTTTCTTCCCAAGCCTTTTCTCAATTTTTCCAGAGGCCTGCTCACCTTCCCACTTTATTTTGCCCTTCATTTTTGAAAATACACACCAACACCCACCACGGTTCCCTTGCAGAGTTTAATCTAACCTCTTCAAATTGCTGAGATTGCGGCGGTCTCTAGGTCAGGGTGTCGAACTCATTTGTCATGAGGGCTGGATATTACATAAACGTGACTTGGTCGGGCCAGGCCTGGGGGGGGTGGATGCTTTGGCTGGACCCAGAACTGCACTGGGTGGGTGGGGGCTCACTGGAGTCTGCGCAGCTGGGGGGCGATTGCCTTGAGAGGGTTTCTCTAGTCCGCAAGTCCACACCTCTCGCTTCTGACAACAACTGAATGGAAAACTCCTGGTGTCCTTTTACCGCTGTGCTATAGAGAGTGTCTTAACCTACTGCATCTGTGTATGGTTCTCCAGTTGCACAGTGGCAGATAGGAAGGCGCTCCAAAGGGTGATCACTACTGCACAGAGGATTATCGGCTGCCCTCTCCCCTCCTTGGAAGAACTCTATAATTCCCGAAGCCTAAAAAAAGCCCAAAATATTCTGAGAGACCCGTCTCATCCAGCGCACTCTTTTTTTGAACTGTTACCATCCGGCAGACGATACAGGTCTATCAAAACTAGGACAAAGAGGCTTAAAGACAGCTTCTACTCTAGAGCTGTGGCGATGCTGAACTCCGCGGCTTCGTGTTGATGTGTTTGGGGCTGTGTAGGGATGGGTGGAGGAAGGGGAAAGTGAGGATGGGGTATGAGTCTGAAATTGTGTGCATCGAGGAATGCTGCTGTAAATTTTGTTGTGCGTGCACAATGACAATAAATGCTTATGCTTATCTGGTCTGGCAAGCTCACCAGGAGTGGCCTGGGGGTGTGCCTCAGCTGGCTTGCAGCTAAGCCCCCACAAAGGGGCCAGCCCCCAGGCCACATGTTTGACACCTCTGTTCTAGGCAGAGACATTTACATAGTAAAGACACCCCCTTCCTAGTCAGGTTTCAACTGTCTGTTGCTAAAAGGTAAGGCGTCTGAACACAAATGTATATATTGTTCTTTGATGTCCACAATAAATACTTCACTTTTCTATACACTTTTCTATGGCCACCCTGAATCCTGCAGAGAGCTGTTCTTGCACAATACCTTTTTGTCGAAAGCCACGTGCGCTGGGATGAAATCAGAAGGCGGAGCTTGCTTGGGCTGCCCATAGGTGAGCGTCGGTCTCTTGTTGGACAGTTCGTCCAATTCAGCCTGGGACAGCTGGTTGACGTGAAGTCGCTCCCGCCCGATTCCCACAGTTGGCAGATGCTTAATGGCAAATCCATTTTTGTAATTTAGAGTCTGAGAGCGATGAAAAGCAGTTTTCTAGAGGAGAAAAAGAAGTCTTCTCTCAAATGTGGGGCAAACTACTGACGACACAAACATGCTGGCTGAGGGGAAAACTTTAGGGACTCCATAACTGCTTTGGTTGTGCATGCTTTTTCTTGCCCAAGGAGAAACTGACCCTATGGGCCTACAAATTCAATTGTAGTAAATCTTGCAAATAATAAAAAAATATATAATATAGAATAAAGCCAGCATGGGGTGTGATAGACTCTAATCTGGGGAACTGGGTTAGATTCCCCACTTCTTAACATGAAGCCTGCTGGGTAACCTTGGACCAGTCACAGTTCTCTCAGAACTCTCTCAGAACTCTCCCCCCTACCTCACAAGGCTCCTTTGGTGGGGTGAAGAAGAGAAAGTGATTGTAAGCTGCTGTGAGCATCCTTACAGGACAGCAAAGTAGGATATAAATTCAAACTCTTCTACTGTTCTTTGTGTGTGTGTGTGTGTGTGTGTGTGTGTTTGTGTATGCACTTGAACATGCACAAACATACCCACATATATATATATAGATACATGTGTACACACACACATATATAGACAGACAGACAGACAGACAGACAGACAGACAGCTAAAACCAACCCAAGATCCTTCTCAGAAATCCTGGAGCACCAGAGCCAATCTGAGCAGACAAGGCTAACTTTTGGGAGGGGATTAAAAAGGGGTTTTTTGACACAGAATTGAAATCAAACATGACAAAACCATCACTGTGACGCTTGCATACAGCTCATCATTCGATTTTACAACATCTTAAATGCCACTCATAGTTTTTAAGACTCACGAAATTCAAATAAACGCTCCACTGTTTCTCCTTATCCATATAGTCCTCATGCATAGTCCTTAATAGACCCTATTAATAATCCTATTTAGACTATTTGTGTTGTTGATTCTATCTCTATCTATCTATCTATCTATCTATCTATCTATCTATCTATCTATCTATCTATCTATCTATCTATCTATCTATCTATCTATCTATCTATCCTATAACTTTGATTATTTACATGATTATTACATAATCAACATGATAACACAATTTGATTATTCACATGATTTTTATCAATGAATTTATTGGCCCTAAATGTGTATTGACGCTTCACCTTTTGGGGACTTAGTTCCCCCTTCTGAACACCCACGTGCCCCAATTCCCCCTTTTGATCATCCACGTATCCCAATTCCCACTTCTGAGTACCCACGTGCCTCAATTCCCCCTTTCAAGCACCCATGTACCCCAATTCCCCCTTTCAAGCACCCATGTGCCCCAATTCCCTTTCAAGCACCCATGTGCCTCAATTCCCCTCTTTTGAGCACCCACGTGTGGCACGTGACGTGCCCCATTTGTGGTCCCCACTGATGGTCAGTATCCTCCCCCCCCCCTCCTTTAGGCATGTCCCCTCCCCCCAGAAGGATGGGACGGGAGAGGGATCGGGGTCCTGGCCGTCGTCGTCGTCCTCCTCCTCCTCACCGTGGGATCCCGGCAGGAGGAGCCCGGCAGGAAGGGCAGCCCATGCACCGGCTGCGACCCCATCGCGGCCTAGGAGCCCCGGCGAGGCCTGCGGCTTGGTGTCCTTCGCGGTCGCTAGGCGACGCCCGTTGCCTTGGCAACCGTCAACGCTCCGGTCCCTGGCGATGCGGGCGCGTTCCTCAGCAGGGGGCGCGCCTGTGCGCACGCGTAGTAGCTGTTTTTGAAGCGATGGCTGCCCGCTCTCTGGAGCAGAGAGAATGAGTTTGGTAGCTGAATGCAAGTTAAGATGTTCTCCATTGTTCAGAATGGATCCCAGGTGCAAGCTGAATGGGTTTTACGTGATGAGGAGGGGCCGTGGCTGGCAGAGCAGCTGCTTGGCATTCACAAGGTCCCGGGTTCGAATTCTGGTCCCTCGTTTGGAAAGAGGGACCAGGCAGAAAGTTTGGGGAAAGAACCTTATCAGGGATTCCGGAGAGCCAGCAGCCAATCTGAGCAGACAAGGCAGGAGGGGGAGGTTAATTTTTTTACATAGAGTTAGAATCAAACATGATAAAATAATCATTATTTATTGATTGATTATTTAAATCTCGATATTATTGATTTTATTGTGCTCTATCTATTTGTTTGTTCACTGCCCTGAGCCCTCTGGGGGAGGGCGGTTTATAAATATAATAAATAAATAATAATAATAATAATAATTATTATTATTATTATTATGAAGTTGCATACATCTGTACCATTCGATTTTACAACATCTTAAATGCCAATCACAGTTTCTTTAAGGCTCAAGAAATTAAAATACAGGCTCCGCCGTTTATCCTTATCCATATAGTCCTTATGCAGCCTAATTATAATGCTCATCAGTTTGTACAATTAATCTCCTCCTCCCCCCCCCCAAAAAAAAAGCTTTCCATCTTTTTCCACGCTGTGAACGGACTACTGCACGCCAAGGATGCAAGCTTTGCCATTGTTGAATATTCCGTTGCTCATCCATTCCAGAATGTCTGGGTTGGTGGTCTTTTTCCAGTTTTATTGCAAATGCAATTTCAGTGGCTGTGGCCATATATTTAAATAATTCAATATACTCTTTCAGTCTATTATTTGGCAAGAGAAGGCTGACTTCGCTGGTCTGCTCCAGTACACGGCAGCTTCATTTTCTGTTGGGGATTTGGGGCAGGTGGGTGAGGGGTGAACTCACAGAAAAGCTCATTTGGAGGTCTATGTCTTTCGGGGCGGGGAGAGTAATTTGGAATTTTGTGGGTGGCACCATTTAGGGAAATAATCTGGAGGAACCGGGTTTGATTCCCCGCTCTGCCGCCTGAGCTGTGGAGGCTTCTCTGGGGAATTCAGATTAGCCTGTACACTCCCACACACGCCAGCTGGGTGACCTGGGGCTAGTCACAGCTTCTCGGAGCTCTCTCAGCCCCACCTACCTCACAGGGGGTTTGTTGTGAGGGGGGAAGGGCAAGGAGATTGTAAGCCCCTTTGAGTCTCCTGCAGGAGAGAAAGGGGGGATATAAATCCAAACTCTTCTCTTCTTCTTTGTCTTTCTCTGTTGGGGGAAGATTTGAGCTCAATAGGAATGGCTGCAGGATGGGATAAACAATTTGGAATGTCTCTTGCACACATGGGTGTGGGTGCCGCCAAATCACAGTTGGCCTGGTGCTCTTGTCGGATTTTCGAGGAAACAGATGTTTCGAGGTGGGTGTGACATTGCCTGCCTCCACCTGGGCTGAGAGAGTTCTGCAAAAACTGTGAGCGGAGGAGTGGGGAATCAAACCCGATTTTCCAGATGAGAGTCGGCCAGTTGCAACGTCTCCATGCCCTTCCTCGCACCTGTGGCTTCACCCCTTCAGGCAGCGATTGGAACGCATGGAAACAATCCAGGTTGCTCTTGCGCCTTTGCACGGAGACGCTTCTCTCTCTTTTTTAAAATTTCCTGCAACCCATGTGTAGCTGCGCAGGCATACAGCAATTAACCCCCCCACAGCCATACACAATACAAGCAGCTGCGATTGTGAAGCTAAGCACATGCAACACAGAGAAGAAAAAGGGACCTCCCTGCAACACCCAGGCAATGATGAATGTGTTGCTGTAATCTGGAATAGTTGCCAGGGAAAAAAACATGCTTGGAGGACTTGGGGACGCTGTTGGGTGCTCAGAGAATCTGCCCCACACTGTGCTGGGTGATTCTACAAAGAATGGCAGGTGGGCAAATTCTCCCTGATAGAGTGGGTGGCGTGGAACCTAAAGCGAATGGCTGGAAGGGAGGGGAAAAAAGTTTCTCGTACCTGTTATGTTAATGCAGGAGCGCCTCCAACCAGAGGTGGGATCCAGCAGGTTCTCACAGGTTCCCGAGAGTAGGTTACTCATTATTTGTGTGTGCCGAGAGGGGGTTACTAATGGGTGATTTTGCCACGTGATTTTTGCCTTAGTGACGCCCCTCCTCTCAGCAGTAGCGCGCAGAACTGGAAGCAGTCTAGCAGGAGGTCGCCCGGCGTATGCGTAAGGTTGGCAGCACTGGCGCCATGCGTGCATCTCGTTTCCCGCCCGATGATCACGGCCATGGCCAGCTGCCAAGGTCCTTGCCACAGCCCTGCTCCAGGAATGCCCTGCCCCTCGGGAATGCTCCGCTGGCCACGCCTGCGCGTTTACCCTGTTGTGCCCCACCCAGCCCCATTGGCGCTACGCCACAGTTTGAATCCCACCACCATGGGAACCTGTTACTAAAATTTTTGGATCCCACCACTGCCTCCAACCCAGGATTGTGCAAAAGGATCACTGGTTTAGTGATTTTCAAAAATCCCGGGTTGAGGGGAATGAAACAGGCCAAACTTGTTTTGGGAACGGGATCTGTGCAAAGCCCCCCGCCCCCCCGGTTATATAAATGGTTTATATAACATTGTCCACCCATTATATTTGGCCTGCGTGGAATCCTTATGCTCACAAAGGTGGAAGCCTTCAGACTAGTTAAGAATAGGCTCTTGGAGCTTGATTTTCATAATCTGACTCGTGCTGCCAAGACAACCTGTTCTCCGACTACATTATTAATCCCAGGCGAGCGTGGAATTATGGCAGCATATCTTCGTCTGCTGATTAATCCCACCCAGAGGAGAGCCTCGGCTACTGCAAGATGTGTAATGTGCTGCCATCCAGCTCATGCTGGAGGGAAGAGATTTCCGTAAGAATATGGGAACGTGCTCTAAAAGAGTTTCTGTTCGTGTGATAGGACTACGGTCGAAACACTTGACCAACTCTTTGTTTCTATGCCCTAAATACAATAAGATACGCATGAAATACATGAATTCCATTTTCTTGCAATGTTCTCAGTGGCATGAGTGTTATAAGAGACCCAATCTCCTGAACAGCTCTGATGTGCTCTTTTGTGAAACTGTGGCAAATTTTATACTGGAAATTAGTAATTTTAACTGTATTTCTTAACCTTGTTTTGTTTTAAAATTTTGTCCTGTTTTATATGCCAATAAAGGCTTGTGTTGTGTCACCTGAGGGTTTTTTTTCTCTGTACCAGGTGCATACTGATAAACTTCCAACATGATCTGAGGTTTAACAGATTTCACATCACATCATACGTTTTGGGATACATTTTTATACTTTGGAATTTTTTTTGTAGTTTTGCCACATTTCTTAATACAACACAAATTTTTGAAATGTTTTCAACCGCAAAGGCTCAAAGGGACAGAAAGAGAATGGAAGTTGGCGCGTGAAATCCAAACCAACGCTCCATCCTCTTTGGGAAGAAAGAAAATAGAAAATCCACAAGTCACTTTCAGTAACAAATAATATATATATCTTTAAAAAATTTAAAAGTCTGAGTGATTTACATTACCCAAGGCACCCCTGGAAACAGCAGCATTCCCTTGTCTTGTGATGACAGGACACTGGAAATTTTAAGTATAGAGGTTTTAAGTATAGAGGCCGCGGTTCTATTGCCCCCCATTGAAACCGGAACTAAGCTGCCTTTTCCATCTTGGTAGGGCCCTGATTCCATCCTGGGCCCTGCCTCTCCTCCCTTCTCCTTTGGCCTTTAGACCGGGCGCCTGTGTGTGTGTTTTTACACAACCTTTGTTGTTTAATTTGTATTTATTGTTTTAATTACTGCTGAATTTTAATGAGTTAGATTTTATGTTATATTGATTTACTGTTCTGGAAACAGTCATGTTGTGAGCCGCCTCGAGCCCTTCGGGGATGAGGCAGCCTATAAATTTAATAAATAATAATAATAATTTTAGTTTTCACTTCCCCTTAATACCAAATCCAAATATGATTGAAATAAACCCTCCTCCATACAAGTCATGGAGCTACAGATGGCAAAAGAAAATGTTTAGTTCCAACCCACTCATTCTTGTAAAACAAACCTGTACATGGACTATACATAGGACCGCCTTCTCCATTGCTTGCAATCCTCCTATAACGGCAGATTTATCAAAAAGTAAAACAAGCCCAGGAATCTGATAGTGTTTTTCTGATCCTTAAGAAGCTATTTGGTCTTGTTTTTTGTGACCACAACCTTACTTGAGTGAACACATCTTTCCAAAGCTGGATCTCCTGGAAAATGTTCAGAACTGGGAGTAAAGAATTCTGGGGGAAATCAGAAAGTTCTGGGAAGTCTGTGAAAGGAAGCTGAAGATGATTTGAGAAATGCAACCACATTTTCATCAGATTTCTTTCATGATTCAACTTAAACTAGTCAGTTCCTCTAGATGCCTTCCAAATTCAGCTCAATGTCAATGCTCCCAATGAAACTGTTTTCCCCTTTAAAATCGGTTTTCGGATCAACAAAGCACGAAGTATAAGCTCAAATCATGACTGACTGAAGTATGGTTGTCTCTTGTGAAGTCACAACAAAGCAGACAGAATCAGCATACTTTATTTAAAATAGTAAAAAAAATTAGTCAAATTAGCTTGATGAAGGGATTAGGGCCCACCACTCTTAACCACTCCACCATACCAACTCTCATACAATCCATAGGGACATATCCATTTGTGCTTCATAAATATCTAGTGTGAAACATCACCTATTTCTTCTTTTTTCCTAGCTTTTCCAGACTAACCAAGTTTAAATCTCTTCTGGCAGCTTAAAATAAAAATTGGCTCTATTACCAAGTTCAATCCAGGAAGTGTTCTTGAAATAATGTAAGGAACATTTAGGGGTAGTTTTGTCTCACCCTAACAGCTTTTAGTGAACGCAGGTCTGGGCTGCCCTTGAACACGAAATACTAAATTAAATGCCCCTTTGTCGTGTCCACAAGCCAAACAGTGTCACCAAAATTCACGAATAAGGAAATGAATCAGGGCAATTATACGTTAAGGGGAATGGGCAGCAGAATCGTGAACAGAACTATTATGGATGGAAGATGTAGGAGGTTAAGCTTTTGAATTAGGACATTTTAGCTTCCTAAAATGAAATTGACGAACATGGCAGACTCCAGAGGGCGGGTCTGCTGCAGCTGTCTTCTGGCAACTTGAAATGCTTATTAAGGCTGCATCCGTGCAAGAGGGCACAGAATCAAGGGGAAATGGTACCCACACAGCCCGGTCCTGCTGTGGAATTTTAAATTCCACAAATATGCCAAACAGTACAATTTCATATGCTAAGTTATAAACGATGCCCTGAAATTTATGTTTAATACGCAAGCAAATATTGCTTACATTTCAATATTCCCTAAAATTTCTTGTTCCCTTTTAACCAAAAAAAAACAAAAACAAAAAACATGGGATTTTTTCCCACTGCCAGGACTTCAAAAGTTCTGCAAATTTTACATCTGTGGGTATAATAAAAGGAAGGCGATACATATAAGAAACATTGCAATAGATTACAATCTTATTCCCTTATAAAAGTCACCTCTCGAGATGTTCTATTATAGTGCCCCTCCAATATCTTTAAGGGTTTTGTAGGTGATAACCAGAACTGAACCTGGTAACTGGTTGATAACCAATGGGTGTGGAACATGTGTTTGGCCTGGCACCCAATAGTAACTAGTCTTTGGCATTCTGTATGACATACATATTCATGAGTAGGGTGGATGGACAACTAGTGAGAGATGGGGGGTTCCACCACATGATGAAATTACTTCCAACACAACCTGGAAGTGCTGGCATCGTGCCAGGGTAACACTTGTAACACTCGCCCAAAAACTCTATGGAGACCCTGGAGCACAGGTGTCAAACTCGTGGCCCTCCAGATGTTATGGACTACAGTTCCCATCATCCCCTGCCAGCATGATGCTGGCAGGGGATGATGGGAATTGTAGTCCATAACATCTGGAGGGCCGCGAGTTTGACACCTATACCCTAGAGTTACAGGACAAACACTAGTGTCATCCCAGTATGATGCTGGAACTTCTATGTCACACCAAAAAGGATATCATTGCATGGAGTGGCGATCACTCCCACCCACCCCCCTCCAGGTTTGACAAGCTGTTTCCAACTGCTGACCAGCTAAACATCAGGCAGTTTACCCTCCATTTGTAGGCACCTGGCAAACCTGTTCATGAGCCATAGAGCACTTTTTCAGATGCATGATGCAACAAAGTGCACTCTGGTTTATGAAAAGCATCTGTCATAACCAATTGGTTAATCTTTGATGATCCTCAAAGCTCTCTGGTAATTTTATTGTGGTTTTTCCGGGCTGTGGAGCTGCGGTCTGGCAGTTTTTGCTTCTACTGTTTCGCCCGCATCTAGGGCTGGCATCTTCGGAGGAATATCACGGTGAGATTGGGCAACAGAGAGAAACACACCTCTTTGTCACGTGCCTCTGAAGATGCCAGCTGGAGCTGCAGGTGAAACGTCAGAAGAAAAACTACCAGACTATGGCTCCACAGCCTGGAAAAACCACAACAGCCATTCTGATAAAATTACGAGAGCGCTTTAAGGCACATCAACATAAGAACATAAGAACAAGCCAGCTGGATCAGACCAGAGTCCATCTAGTCCAGCTCTCTGCTACTCACAGTGGCCCACCAGGTGCCTTTGGGAGCTCACATGCAGGATGTGAACGCAATGGCCTTCTGCGGCTGTTGCTCCCGATCACCTGGTCTGCTAAGGCATTTGCAATCTCAGATCAAAGAGGATCAAGATTGGTAGCCATAAATCGACTTCTCCTCCAGAAATCTGTCCAAGCCCCTTTTAAAGCTATCCAGGTTAGTGGCCATCACCACCTCCTGTGGCAGCATATTCCAAACACCAATCACACGTTGCGTGAAGAAGTGTTTCCTTTTATTAGTCCTAATTCTTCCCCCCAGCATTTTCAATGAATCCCCCTGGTTCATCAAAGATGGAGGAGGAAAAGCTACCAGACTACGGCCACACAGCCCTGAAAACCCACAACACCCAGTTGATTCTGGCTACTAAAGCTTTCGACAATATTTATCAGAACGCTTTCGCACAGCTCCGTAGAGATCTTTCTTTCTTTTCTTTTCTTTTAACGCAGACCACCACCTGCAACCTGAGCAGGTTAACAGGTCAAAATGGTTGGACTCTACCACCTGGCTCAGCATAATTGTCTGACATGGCTATCAGTCATTAAATGAACTGAAGCGGTTTGGGGGTATTTAATGAATCGCCCGCATCGATTTTTAACTACAGACCAGTCCATGAGAATCGCTTGCGTACAGGATCCCATAGGACCGTGGTGGCGAACCTTTGGCACTCCAGATGTTATGGACTACAATTCCCATCAGCCCCTGCCAGCATGGCCAATTGGCAGGGGCTAATGGGAATTGTAGTCCATAACATCTGGAGTGCCAAAGGTTTGCCACCACTGCCATAGGAAGTGCGGTTTCCAGAGATGTGCTGTTCAGAGGACACAGAAAGGAGAGGGCACGGCTCTCAGTGGCCCTTTGCATTATGTCATGTTGCTAAAAATTGCCTTTGGGGTCTGATTTCTTATTGCCCAGATCTCAGCATACCAAAAACTGCAAAAGGAAGCAAGTGTCTAAAACCACCCTCAACTGTACAGAAAAGATCGGGGGTAGGGGGTGGGGACAGGATTTCACACCGGCAACTTTCCTTCAGCCCAAAGGGAAATGAATATTTCATGGGCATTCGCTACCAACAAAGGGACCTTGCTTCCATGGAAACGGAGAGCAGTTTTGCCACTGGGGTTACTATTGGGCTTGTTTATGCTCCAAGCCGATCGTGCGCTCATGCGCCGCCAACAAAAGAATCGCTGCCTATCTCGTTACCCAGCCCCAAAGAAGGTCCTTCTGTTTCTAAAATGTTCATGAACGGTTCTAGTGCTGGATTTCTGGATGCTCACATGCATTACGAGAAAGGGAAATATGGCTCACTTTACGGGGCTGGCTTCCTTTCTTTGGGGTCTGGGGAAAATTCAACTTCTGCAGAACGTCTTCTATGTCATGATATGTCATGATGATCATATCCTCTCCAGTCAGCAATAAAGTGGGGATCTGACAGCTGGAAAACAGCAGTCAGGCTGGCTAAAACCAGATGCAGGTGACCATCACAATGATTGGTGCAACTATGTATATAAGCAACTGCACTCTATCAACAATTTGGTTCCGGCATGGAGCAGCAGTGGCTTAGGAGGTTAAGAGCTTCGTGTATCTAATCTCTTGAGAAACCCGGGTTTTGATTCCCAGCTTCTGTCACTTCGAGCTGTGGAGGCTCATCTGGGAATTCAGATTTAGCCATGTGCACTCCCACACACGCCAGCTGGGTGCGGACCTTTTGGAGCTAGTCACAGCTTCTCGGAGTCTCTCAGCCCACCACCCACCAGGTTCACAGGGTGTTTGTTGTGATTGGGGGGAAGGGCTTAAGGAGAGAAGTTGTCAGCCCCTTTGAGTCTCCTTGCAGGAGAGAAAGGTGGGGTATAAATCCAAACTCTTCTTCTCCTCTCTTCTTCTTCTCTTAAAACTTGGAAAGTGCCTGGCAGAGCACTTTGTTGGACTGTATCAAAACCAGTGGTGGGATCCAAAAATTTTAGTAACAGGTTCCCATGGTGGTGGGATTCAAACCGTGGGCGAAAGCACCAGTAATGGGGCTGGTAGCGGGCATCTCCGGGGCATTGGCTGTGCACTCCGAGGCGGGCAGTGCATTCCTAGGCGCTGGGTTGTAGTTAAGGTCGCCAGCCACTGCTTCGGTCGCTTAAGCGGGGAACGAATGCACGCAGGCTGCGCACGCACCTTGCGCCGCCTTGCGACCTCCTGCTAGATTGCTTCAAGTTCTTAATGCCACGCTACTGCTTGAGAGGAGGGCATAACTTCAAGGCAAAAAATCACGTGGCAAAATCACGCAGTTAGTAACCCTCTGAGCTCGCACAATTAAATAATTAGTAACCTACTCTCGGGAACCTGTGAGAACCTGCTGGATCCCACCTCTGATCAAAACTGTACATATTAACGTGTACATATAGCAACTCTGTGGAAAAAGCCTTCTTTGGAAAGAACCTACTGTGTGGAGTATTGTTTCTTCTTCCTGGAGATGGGAGGCTGCTGTATATGTCAGTTATATACGGGTGAACACTTGTCTACTCTGAGCAGTACCGCTATACGTATGCTGTCATTCTAAAGGTTTTGGTGCTCAGCATAATTGTCCATCCCAACCCTGCCAGGTTTTTAAATGAATCTCTCTGGGACTGCGATGGGGTGAACTGAAGTGGCCAGATCGTCTCCCCCTTTTGCCACTAGCAGGGATGGGCGGGGGGAGGGTTGTAAAACTATTACAGATTTGGGGGTACAAACTGGAGTGGACAGAGACCTCAGCGGGGTACAAGGCCACCCTTCAAAATATCCGTTTTCTCCAGGTGAACTGATCTCAGCACTCTGGGATAAGCTGTAATTTCGGGGGATCTCCAGGGCCCACCTGGAGGCTGGCATCCCTAGGGTGGACATAAATCATTACATTCAGTGTATCTGATCCTCAGCAGCTACAAACGTCCCACAGTTCATCCCACAAGCCCTTGCTCACGAGTAGCCAGAGGGGAAATGCAGTCTGCTCGCTTTTTACGGCACTCTCCTCAAATAACCTTTTTTTAAAAAGAGGTTTTATTCCCCTTGTGTGTTTGACTCAATACTAACGTCCTTCTCTCCTCCCCCCCCCCCCAATGTCCTGGCTGTCAGATGAGATTGTTCACCTGGTAGTGGAGCAGGGAGGAAATATCCTGGACGTTACGAGAACATTCAAGGTCAAGGAGGGACCAGAAAGACGCGCTGTGCCGCTCAGGGAACTGATTCCGACTGGGATACCAGCTGAGCAGCTACGCAGAAATGGGACGAACAAATAAATAAAGCCACTTGAAATCAGTGTCTCTTGGAAACGTAAGGCACTACTTTTATGGAGGAACAAACAGCAATTTATGAATCTTTTCAACGCAGGAAGAACCAGTAAAAAAACAAGAAAATCTGGATGGTGCAGCAGACTTCGATGCTCTATGGCCATGGATACTTGTTGGCATTTATTTTCTCAGGAGGTCACCATGAGTGTAGAGCATAGGTGTCAAACTCGCGGCCCTCCAGATGTTATGGACTACAGTTCCCATCATCCCCTGCCAGCATCATGCTGGCAGGGGATGATGGGAACTGTAGTCCATAACATCTGGAGGGCCGCGAGTTTGACACCTGTGGTGTCGAGCGTCCCTGCAAGAGCAGCCCTGATCCACAAGCCCAACCCCTGGGCTTCCTTCCCGCCCTCTGGATACCCTCCCTCTTCCACCTTTGGTACTGAAACTTACTCATTCTGTCCGTTTTTCCGTGTCCAAATACTTCCAAGGTGAAACAAACTCTGCACCTTACCCAAAACATCGTTTAAAAAAATGGAGCACACAAACACAAAACGGAAGGTACGACCCAGAGAAAAACTTCCTCCCGGCCTGTTTCAAGAAGTGGAATAGGCCCACGGGATGCCTAGATGTCATGTGCTGACTTTGACTAGAATCAAGAAAGATCCCTGCACAAGAGGGGAAATAGTATTCAAACCTACCCGCTCCGCATTTCTTGCTGAACGGAAACACTGTGATGGCACACACTCACCCTCAGAAGAACAGTAGGAACAAGGACTTAATCCAGGGGTGTCCAACTCCGGCACCCCAGATGTTCTTGGACTTCGATTTCCATCAGTCCCTGCTAGCATGGCCAATTGGCAGGGACTGATGGAAATCGTAGTCCGTGAACATCTGGGGCGCCAGAGTTGGACACCTCTAGATTAATCAGTCCTAAAGAGATTACTAGGACCAAGTGTTCTATAAGCACCATCCGCATGACTACTGACATGTGAAACATTTGCTCGTGAAATACAGAAACAGCCACTTTTGCCACGGGAACTGGTTTCCCTAGCCTGGAGGTCAGTTGTAATCCCAGATCTCCAGACCCCACCTGGAAGTTGGCGACCCTCCATTCAGCTCCCGTGGATTACTATAGCTGAATTCGGTAATCATACAAAGAAGGCAATAATAGGCAGCTAAAATTAAACTGATCAAATCAGGTCTCCTCCTCGTTCCATGAATCTTGTCCCTCGCGGGTGTGGTAGACGTGGGTACAAATTGAGCATCTTCAGACTAGAGGTTGTAGTCACAAAACCAAATGCTTTCTCATACCCGGCCCTCCCCATCCCTGCTCTTAGATAAGTAGAGTATCAGGGAGAAAGGCTGGCTAGAACACCTTTCTCAGTAGTCTGAAGAGGTCCAACCTCGACACAGATTTACCACCTTGGTGAGAACTTGGTCTTTTCGTGATTCGATGGTACTTCCCTTCCTTCCAGTTCAGGTGATTCCTCGGTTGTCTTCTTTTCTTCCACCTGAGATCCACCAAACCAACTAGAAAACTCTGCTCCAAACAGGATCTTCAAGCGAGATGTCTTAAATGCCCTTTGCCCAGCAACGGGCAAACACGTTAGTAAAAATAAAATACAATAAAAAAACATTTGGGACCTAAGGCAGCTTTGAAGTAGCTCCAGGCTGCTAGAATTCCTTGGTTACAATTTGCCAAAGCAAACCACATTGTTAAATATATTTATATTACAGAATTTAGACAAAGTTGATGTTGCCTGTTTGCTTTAAGCAGACTTGGGCCTGTTATTCACTGGTGGTCTGCCCCACAGGGAGGGTATGTTTCCTTCGGGGCAGAGTTTTGATTGCAGACATCGCCAGATGTATCAATGCACGGCAGATCCCCTTTCAAAGTTTGCAGTTCTTGGCGCAGCCGGCAAAACATCGACGCTTTCCCTGATCTCTCTCAGGGTCTCCTCCGGCTTCTGTTCGGTCTTCCTCCTTCGCCCAATTCCTTTGCAGGCATTTCGGGGGGGGGGGGGTTGAAAAATTAACAATAAAACAATTAAAAAATTATAGAGCTGTGGAAGAAAATGGTTTTTTAAAAAATTAACAATAAAACAATTAAAAAATTATAGAGCTGTGGAAGAAAATGTTTTTTTTAAAAAAAATTAACAATAAAAGAATTTTAAAAATTAAAGAGCTTTGGAAGATAATTGTTTTTTTTAAATTAACAATAAAAGAATTTTAAAAATTAAAGAGCTTTGGAAGAAGATGGGTTTTTTTTAAAAAAAATTAACAATAAAAGAATTTTAAAAATTAAAGAGCTTTGGAAGAAAATGGGTTTTTTTTAAAAAAATTAACGATAAAAGAATTTTAAAAATTAAAGAGCTTTGGAAGAAAATGGTTTTTTTTTAAAAAATTAACAATAAAAGAATTTTTAAAATTAAAGGGTTTTGGAAGAAAATCGTTTTTTTAAAAAAAATTAACAATAAAAGTATTTTAAAAATTAAAGGGTTTTTGGAAGAAAATGGTTTTTTTAAAAAAATTAACAATAAAAGTATTTTAAAATTAAAGAGCTTTTGAAGAAAATGGTTTTTTAAAAGCACCAATTAACAATACAAAAGCAATTTTTTTTAAAATTAAAGGGTTTCCGGATGAAGAAAATGGTTTCTTTTAAAAAAATTAACAATGCGCAGTATTTTTTTAAAATTGTAAAGAGCTTTGGAAGAAAATGCGTTTCTTTTAAAAAAATTAACAATAAAAGACATTTTAAAATTAAAGTGCCTTTTGGAAGAAAATCGGGTTTTTTTTAAAAAAATTAACAAGAATAAAGAAATTTTTTAAATTAAAGGGTTTTGGAAGAAAAGCGGCAATCTGGGGAACACCTGACCCCACGTGGGCAGGCAAAATGACGGTACACCTGCTGCAGATAGTGGGGTTGTTTCCCTTCGCCCAGTGGTGTGAACGAGAAAATGCAAGGAGAGACTCCACTGGGCGACACCATTCGCGAAGCAAAGGAGCCGCCAGGCACGTATACGTGTTCCATGGCATATCGGCCCCACCGTAATACGCACCTCGAATTTTCTTCCTTTCTGAGTCAATTCCAGCTTTATTCTGCGCGGCTGCAGACATGCGAAAGTAACAGCACTGCATGCCACTAGGCGAAGGGCCGTGCGCGATGAAGGAGCCATTACTGAGGGATGACAGAAGGGGATCTGTGACGTTTCTGGAGGAAAACATCGCGGCCTGCTTTTGTAATCCAAGAAGGCGTATTCTTTGCTTGTGAGAGCGTGGCAGACCGGCCTGGTAGGAAGATGTGGAAAATCTGGTGAGCGTGGCCGACAATATCGCAGGAACCCGGGAAGTACTTTTCAGGAACCGGGCAAGAGAAGAAATAAGCACTGATGAGGAAGAAGAGTATCTGGAATGTGTGTGGTAATTCAGGTCACGCTGCCTCTCCTCGCTACAGCCTTCGAGGGTGGCTTGATAAATCACGCTGGGCAAGCGCCATCGGGCTTATTATGTCCAAGATAAACGAATCCACCAGCCCGCTGGGATCACCTGACACACTTTTCTCATGATGGGGTAAAGGTCGCCGCGTAAGCGGGTAATTTCTGCCAGAAGCGTGAGCAGCAACCAGTGTAGTGACAGCGCTTTAGCCGCGCCGAGAACGCTGCAGCGCCGGAGGAAGAAGAGCCAGAACTTGTCGACCAGGCCTGGCCCATCAAGCGCCTGTAGTAGAAAATGGGCCAGGCTGCTTCCCATATTGATATATGCTGACCCCCCGACGTGAAGTCTATATGAAGCGCAGAAAGTGTAGTGCGACATCTCCGAATTGGACCGCAAGAGGTGAGCCAAGAGGCTGCAGTCGGGCCAGATACTATCACTGAGGAGAGAACAAAGATGAGGGAGAGGCAAGATGGTGCCGCACCTCCACGTGACAGCTTTTTCCGGCTTCGGGCGGCTGCGTTGAACCTCCAGCAGCACGGCCAAAGCCGGCCGTAGCAAGTGGGAATCCCCAGACGCTTGACCACCTCAAGCATGCGTTTCTGAAAGAGACTGGCGAGGAAATAAGTACGCCATTCCTGACCCATGGGCGGTGCCCGGTCTGGATGGTAATGCGCCTCCCCGAAGAGAGCCAGGGCACATCCCGATTCCTTCGACCGTACCGCCGGCATTTTGGGAAGCCTTCCTCCAGGAGCCGGAGACGGGCGTGAATTGCTGCCCGCTGACGGACAGGGTGCTGCATTTGCGCTCCAAGCATGGCCGCCATTGAGCTACGCAGGTACAGTATTTAAGTCACGCGAATCCCTGAAGCAAAACAAAAGAACAAAACACTGTTAGCCACGACATACTTCCGCTATGCGCGGTAAAAGCGCGTGACAAGTTGAAGCTGACCTTCTGGCAAATCCCAGGCCTCGGGCGATGGCACCCAGCCTTTCCTGGAATCACACAGTCATCAAAGAAAGGCCGTAGCGTGATGCATGGTTTCACGCCAGCGTGCAGGAGTACCGGTTCCGCTTGTATAGGGGATTGATCATATAGCTTCATACACTGTAACCAGCTCTCTGACATGTTAATGGATCTACCCTCTGTTTGATCGATTTCTACATGCTTGCAGATGTAGCTAACTAGGCTGTGGAGGCCCTACAAATGTTCACCGCTCCGGAGATTTACCATCGCTTAAAGACTAGATTATTTGATCAAGAATATCAATTTCTCCTGAGAGCAAAAGCGCCAAAGCTCTTTGCTCTCCAAAATTATCTCTTTGGGATTATCCCTCCGAAATCCAGCCCTGCTATATACCTCACAACAAAATAACCCTATAATTACAATGCGAGATGGGTCATGACTAGGAGCCAGGTGTAACTCTTTTCCACAAGTACATCTTCAATATGTCGCTTCTTCTAGTATCCTAATAAAATGAGCGTTAAGCGATCGCCCATTTTGTCCTTGATTACAACTTGATACACTTTCTCTCATATTCTTGCTTCATTGTTCAAAATACAACAACATCTGGTAGAAACTGACTTTGGAGGAACCCTGGCTTGACCAACAGGATTTATGCTAATTTCTGATAAAATAAAAATGGCTAAGCTTCTAAATAACTCTAATGTTGAAATCTCCTGAAGCTTTTGCTATATTTTTTTTACCTCTGTGTACTACTGCAGCATTTAGCTAATAATGATCTTCTTATTATTGTATTTGGAATAAATTCCCTTTGACACACACCGGTTTTATGCTCTAATAAAGGTTTTGGATTTGGATTTGGCTGCCCTTGCTCTGAGCTCCCTCCGAGGCGTGGAAGGCTACGGAAGAAACCAAGAAGGTCAGCAGGAGGCTATCCGACTATCTCTGCTTCGGCCTTGGGACGCCTGCTTTCACCAACAACCTTGTCTCACACTTTTACTTCACACCTCTCTCTGGAATTGTCTCTTGAGGGGGATGCACTGGGGAGCACAAGGGGATAAAAAAATGAATGCTGAAGCCAGATTCTTGGAAGCAGAACTGGCTTCTAACCTTTGGGATTCTTATTTCTATTACGGTTTATTGATTTGGTATACTGCCCAATCCTCAAGGGCTCTAAGTGAGTACAATAAAGAAACAACAACAAAGTCAAATATATATCCAATCCAACAATACAGATTAAAATAACGAAGTAACCACAGTTAAAATCCTCTTTGTAAAACAGAAGCAGCAACATAACCCATAAAACCAATATTATATACTGACGTCCAGTCCCCAACTCCCCCTACTCCTCCCAGGCTCCCTGGGAGGAGACTAGCCAATCCACTTTAAGGTGATTGGTACATGAAGACGTGTAGAAGAAGAAGAAGAAGAAGAAGAAGAAGAACAAGAAGAAGAAGAACAAGAAGAAGAAGAAGAAGAAGAAGAACAAGAAGAAGAACAAGAAGAAGAAGAAGAAGAAGAAGAAGAACAACAAGAAGAAGAACAAGAAGAAGAACAAGAAGAAGAAGAAGAAGAAGAAGAAGAAGAAGAGGAGGAGGAGGAGGAGGAGGAGGAGGAGTTTGGATTTATATCCCCCCTTTCTCTCCTGCAGGAGACTCGCTGGGGCAGTTTAGCGGCCCCCTTGCCCTTGCCCTCACAACATGAACACACCCTCTGTGAGGTAGGTGGTGGGCTTGAGAGGCTCTTGAGAAGCTGTGGAGCTAGCCTATGGTCACCCAGCTGGCAGGTGTGTGGGAGTGTACAGAGCTAACTCTGAATTCCCGAGATAAGCCTTCCACAGCTTCCAGGCGGCAGAGCTGGGAATCAAAAACCCGGTTCCTCCAGATTAGATACACGAGCTCTTAACCTCCTACGCCACTGCTGGTACATAGACAGTGGTACATACACGGGGCATCAGGAGCCATCCATGGCCAGCCTCCCCAAAAGCCTGGTGGAACAGCTCGGTTTTACAGGTCCCGCAGGGCCCTAACAGACGGAGGAAGAGCGTTCCACCAGGCAGGGGCCAGGGCAGAAAAGACCATGGCCCGGGTAGAGGCTAGCTGCATCACTGTGGGGCAGTGGACCCCCAGTAAGTTTGCCTCTGCAGGACCACACAGAGTCTGAGTTGTGGGACATGGCATGGGGTAAGGGCTGGTCTCGAAGGTATAGAGGGCCCCAGGCTGCAAAAGACTGGCCTTAAAGGTCAGCAGCACCAACACCTTGAAGATGATCCGAGATTCCACCTTTGAAGACACCTGAGCCAGTGCAGAAGCGGTCCTGCAACACGGGAGATGTGGTCCCTACTAGAACCACTCAAGCGAGAAGGAGTGAGCCTCCGCTTCAGTGCAGTTCGGAGCAGCCTCACGGAGAGGCTCTAATGTAGAGCTAGAAGTTACAATAGTCTAACTCTGGAGGTGACTGTTGAATGGATCACTGTGGCCAGGTCAACTCCTGGGAGGAAGGTAGGGGGGTTATTCAGCCACAGGTGTGTAAGTGAATTCCATAGAAGCAGGAAATAAAAGGCTCTTTTGGTGTAAAGACCGCTTATTCAGACATCTTAGAAAGCTCAAGCAATAATTTATGCAGGAATAAGATCTCCTCGGCCAGAAACACAGGTTATAACTCTGTCCATCCCATCCCCCTCCCCGATTCCCATGGGAACGGAGGTCTCATCTCCCTCAAGAGAGATAAAGGTCTCCGCTGGAGAAGCTGGCCCATCAGCCCTCGGCTGTGGGGGGAATGTAGTCAAGGCCAGGCGGCTGCCCCTCTCATCAACACCATTGAATCCTTTACACCAGGCCTGGTGAAGATGGAAAAAAGCAACCTGGGTAACGTGAAGAAGAGTTGGATTTATATTCCTCCCCTTTCTCTCCTGCAAGGAGACACAAAGGGGCTTACAAACGCCTTTCCCTTCCCCCCCCAACGAACATCCTGTGAGGTGGGTGAGGCTGAGAGAGCTCCAAAGAACTGTGACTAGCCCAAGGTCACCCAGTTGGTGTGTGTGGGAGTGCACAGGCGAAACTGAAATCCCCAGATAGGCCTCCCCAGCTCAATCGGCAGAGCGGGAAATCAAACCCGGTTCCTCCAGATTAGAGTACACCTGCTCTTAACCACTACGCCACTGCTGCTCCTGGCCTCCATAGAAAGAGGTGACTCCAGGTGGACCCCCAGGTTGCGTGCCAAGGAGGTTGGTACCAAAGGGACCCCCTCCAACACTGGTGGCTGGAACTCCCCAATCCCCTCCCCACGGCCCAGCCAGAGGATCTCCGTCTTCAATGGATTAAGTTTTAACCTGCTCTGCTTGAACCAACCAGCAACCACCTGCAAACGATGCTGTAGAGCCACACAGGTGGTGAGCAGCCACAATAATAATAACACACTCCAACAGAATGAGCTGGAGTGTCACTCCGCATACCACATGACAAACCGTGCCCAAAACTTCCCACTAACTGGAGCAAAGGGCCGCATATAGTGTCAGGCCCTCGAACGTGGAAATAACAGAGACCGTAGGCAAGTCCTAAAGCAGTTTATTTCTACAACAGCGTGGTGAGTAATAGAAGAAGCTGAATCTAAGCTCTCCGCTTAGATCCAGAGATTATATCCTCAATCCCCCCCCCCATTTGGATTCCCTACCCAAAATGTGTTTACAAAGTGTATAACATTTTACCTTACAGATTTCAAAGGAAACCTGGGAACATTCGTGACCTTTCCCAGAGAGGAGGGCTGCGCCAAGGAATCTCGCCAGGAGGGGAGGGAAACAGGAAAGCATTTACAGGAAACATTTGCAATTCTTACACAGCAAGACATCTGGGCATTGACAGGCTTGGACCTGACATATAGATGTTAAACAACAGCAGAGACAATAGAGCACCCTGAGGCACACCACACGAAAGGGGACTGATCCCCACACCACACTCTGGGAGGCCTGATCCCCACACCACACTTGCTGGCTCCAGCCCTGGAGGAACGAGGCAATCCACTGAAGGACAGAGCCCCGGACTCCAGAGACGGACAGGCGGTGGGTCAAAAGGTTGTGATGGACCACCTCAAATGCTGCGGTAAGATCTAATGATACCAGCAGCGCCGATCTGCCTCGGTCAAGCTGCATGCGGAGTATATCTGTGACTGGCTTACGAGGGACCCAGTCTCCGTCCCATGCCCAGCACGAAGCCGGAGGCTAGTTCAGGATCGAAAGCACTGTTTAGGGCAGTGATGGCG
This sequence comes from Sphaerodactylus townsendi, assembly GCF_021028975.2. Lineage (NCBI taxonomy): Eukaryota > Metazoa > Chordata > Lepidosauria > Squamata > Sphaerodactylidae > Sphaerodactylus > Sphaerodactylus townsendi. Next base: position 195,043,033 of record NC_059425.1, read on the forward strand.
AAACTGGTAGATCGGCGCCTGTAAAATTGGGTAACCCAAAACCAATTTATTTATCGCAAGTGCCACGGCAATTTAACCCTGAATAACCCCCTCGAGCAGGAGCCAGCCTGCTGTAGCCTCCAGCAAGTCCTACATGCACTGCTCTGGGCCTCTCTAGCATCTCTGCTGCCTGCCCCCCACCCCCCCGGCAGCAGCCACCTGGAGACTTACAGGCACCAGTCCCATGCCAGCTGGAGTCCTCCCTGTTTGCTGAGGTGCACGCACATCAGCCCAGCCGCCCAAGGCCAGCCCTAGATGTGTGTGTGGGGGGGCAATTTCCCCACATGATGGACCCCGTGTGCACGCACGCGCCCCACAGAGAGGAGCTCTGGAGTTGCCACCTCTGGCACCAGTGCCATAGGTTCGCCATCACTGGTGTAGGGAATCGGGATCGAGCAAGTTTAGGGAACTTGTTGCCTATTCAATAAAGACTACTGATCTTGCATCTGGAGTCCGCTTGTTGATTATTGGTCTGAGACCTAATACCCAGCAGAGAGAAGAGGTGATTTCCCACCAAGCCTCTCTTCTGGGAAGGCCTTCCTGGAAGCTTCCTCATCCAAATACCAAAGCCTGCTTAGTTTCCGAGGTCCGGCAAGATTGGGCTGTGCCATGCCACAGCTCTCTCTCCACAACAATAAAATACACTGAACATACATGCATACATACATAAAAAGGAGCAGCAGGGGCGTAGTGGCTAAGAGCAGTGGCTAAGAGCAGGTGCATTCTGGATCCTGAGGACCCGGTTTACTCCCCGGCCTGTCACTTGAGCTGTGGGAGGCTTATCTGGGGAATCTCAGATTAGCCTGTGCTAGTTCCCACACACCCGGCTGGGTGACCTTGGAGCTAGTCACAGCTTCTCTCGGAGCTCTCCTTCAGCCCCACCCACCTCACACAGGGTGTTTGTTGTGAGGGGGGAAGGGCAAGGAGATTGTCAGCCCCCTTGAGTTTCCTACAGGAGAGAAAGGGGGGATATAAATCCAAATTCTTCTTCTAAAATGGAGGCAATGTTTGGATCTCCCAACATATTCCTAATGTCAAAATGTAGCCGCTTAACCCAATTTGGATTTCGGCTGTGACATTTAGGCTCTTTATTTAGTCCCTGGGCTGTTCTCCAGATAGAAATTCATTCTTCCTCCACACATATTCTCTGCTGTTACTAAACTCATTCCCAGGACACACCCTTTTTTCTGATCATGATAAACTAGCTTTCCTGTTATCTGCAACTTACCGGTACTCTCACGTCTCCTATAAAATGGCAAATTTTGCCCGGGCAGCCAGGAAAATCTGAGCTAAAGAGCCTTTAAAGAAAGTCACCAATCCAACCTGTTGATTTGATGTTCAGACTTGCAAAGCATATCGTTTCAATCTGTATGTAACTAACATTTTATTGCTCAGTGCTTGTATTGTGAAGGCTTACGGTCATATACAATAAACGTTGACATTCTATTCTTTTCTATTCCATTATCAGTGGAAAAAGAAGATGGTGTCTTACCCTTTCATCACCAAAGCTAACAACATCTGGGGGGGTAATCTTTCTATTAGGACATAGGTGTCAAACTCGGGGCCCTCCAGATGTTGTGGAGGGGATGATGGGAACTGTAGTCCATAACATCTGGAGGGCCGCGAGTTTGACACCTATGTATTAGGAAAACAGGAAGCAAAGGATGAAACATAGTACCCAATTCCACAGCCCCAATCCAACCCCCTCCCCGGTTTTTTATTCTTTTTTTAACCTTAAAAATATGTCAGATGTTCCCATTGTGGCAATCCCGTACCTTATATCAGGTACTGTCAACTCATTTTGGAGACTACCAGATATGTATCAAGACAGAAATTTCAAGGAAACCATATTCCCCCTGATTTGTTCAAATGACAATTCAAATAAGTAAACATAAAGCAGTCTCGGGAAATCTACAAGTTTAGGATGTTATTAAAAGATCTGTTTAGGGATTTCGTGTTCTCCCAGAGTGGGAGACAAGCGTTGCCAGCCGAAACAGATCTTTTTCCTGCCTGCTGCGTGGAGCTCTTGTCAATTTCACAGTTGTTGCATTGTGTGATACAGCAACTCTCCATGGAGATTCCCCACAGAGCTTTCCTCTGCTCGTAGTTTATCCATTTGCTATTTCACTGTCAAAAGTAGATGAATAAAGTTTGTTTAATCTAACCAGTGCATGTGTTGTTGTTTTTTAATTTTGTTTTTGTTTTGAGAGGACTGTCTGAGAAGCTATGGCAACACAAAGATTTGTGTTACATTGAGTGTTCTCCATTCATTGTGTTCTCTAGTCGTGTTGCTGTAGCTTCGCAGACAGCCCCCTCAAAACAAAAAAGAAAAGAAAAGATGGCACATGTGGGGCTGCTAGGCTAAACAAACCTTATTCACCTACTTTTGTCAGCGAAATAGCAAATGGATGAACTGCGAGCAGAGGAAAACTCTAGGGGGAATCTCCACAGACACACAAAATGGTGGGCATGAGTGGCAGAAGCCAAAGTCAGAGGTTTGGGCAGGAGAGATAAAGCGTTTCCTGACTGCTGGTGTTCGCTCAGGAGGCAGGAATTGTCCTCAACCTGGGTTGGGGGGAAAAGGTTGCTAGTTTAGCAATCTTTGAAAAACCCAGGTTGAGAGAAATAGAATGGGATGAACTCATTTTGGGGGAGACAGTTGTGTGAATTTCTTCGCCAAAACACTATATATAATGCCCTGAAGACATTATATTTGTGCAGTGCAGAATCCACCTATGTCTGCACCATACAACACTCTTACACAAATAACCCTACTATACCAGCCTCCCAGAAACCCAACGGAAACAGGACTGCCTCTCCCACTGTGTCCCTTGACCACCACTGCCCTCAGCAAGTAACAATCTACTGGCAGTCCCTGGCTTGAAAGATATCCGCCTGGCCTCGACCAGGGTCAGTGTATTTTCAATCCTCGCCCCAATCTGGTGGAATGCTCTGTCCAGTGAGACCCGGACCCTATGGGATCTGATGAAATTCTGCAGAGCTTTTCCACCAGGGATATGATTGAGGGCAAGCTACAGTTTCCATCATTCAAGTGACCTTCTGCTCCTTTCCATCTCCTTTTTCTGGGTTTTGAATTTCTCTTCCTACTAGAGGATTCTATTATATTTAAGGCAGTTGGGCGACTCTCAGGAGGAATGTATCTAGGTGATTGAGATGCATTCCTCACTCAATGTAACTGTTATAAGATATATGTAACCAGCCTGCTATATGTTACCATTGCCATTCTGGGGCATTCTTTCCTTGATCTTTACTTTATGGCTTCACACACTGAGTAGATAACTAGGCTTTCCTCTGACACTTTGGTCTCATGAGAACCAGGATTGTTTCCATTATCTCGTGGAGGCAGGATGCCAGGTGGCCCTCTATCTCTATCTGTCGCCAGCCTTGGGCCTCCTCAGCTCCAAATTAACTCTTTCTCACATTTCTTTTGGAAATGGGAGGGGGGGACTGACATCGGAATAAAGGGGATAGCGAAAGCCAGGCTTGCCAGATCTGGCTTTGTCAAGCTGGGTGTTTCGTTGTAAACACTACTGTTCAACAATACAGAGTCTGTTTATTGATTCAAGGTTCGAGACATAACAGCTATCCACTATCTGAGATTTTAATTGTAATGTTTTTATTTGTTTATAATGCATTTGAAGCCACCCTGAGCCACTGAGATGAAGGGTGGCACACAATAAAAATAAAATAAACGGGATGTGAGATCATTCCTTCACACATAAAGAGAGGTCCTTTTCAGTGGTACTCACAACTCTGGAAGAAGCTCCGCAGCGAAGTATGCCTGGCCACCTCGCTTTCAATCTTTAGTAGGCAGTTAAAGATGGTTTTACTTAGGACTGTATTTACTATCAGTCTTGAGTAGAGATTTGAGATTTGGGTTTGTATGATTTAAGCTTAATTTATATTGTTGTAAGCTGCCTTGAGCTCCGCCAGGAAAAATGATAGTTAATATGGATTTTAAATAATAAATAAATTGCTCATTTTGGGTGAAAAAGCACCCCGGATCAACCTACCCACTTACCTCTACATACATTTCCAGAAGCCGTATTACCATGCATTGTGAACAGAAAGCATACATTGCACAAAAAGATGCAAAACAGCCTAAAAAATAAGTTTGCTCAGAGAAATACATTTTTGGAAGTCAGAGTCACAGACATTGGTTTAATAAGATAAGAAACAATCAGTTCTTCCTTCAGCTAACAGTAGTATCCTAGTTTAACTTCTTAATATAAGACAAGTGGACCGCCCAGAATTCCAGCTTATGATAACTACAGTTACTTGATCCCGCTACCTCAAAATTTATTCCCTGGGTCATATACTTTACCTCTTGGATCTTCAGGATGTAAAAAAACCTGTTTGACCACAAGTCAGCAATTCAAAATACCTTGTGAGGCTAGATCTGCTCCAATCTTGACAGATGCAAGGTGGATTTCCCAACGACCAACGCTTCTGAACAGAATTCACAATAACTGGTAGGATTTTCTCAGTCAACTTGGTGAACGTGCAATTGCTGAACGAACCATTCTGGATCACACTCAGAAACAACCAGCTGAGTTCTTTTAAAGCAACAGAAGCAGAAAGGGTGTTTTTCCCTTTACAAAAGCGGGCCACAATCATTAACCCGACGTGGAACAAAATTCCGCTTCAGTGGTAGAAAACGTTTGCGTTCGAAGAGCGAAACCCATGCCAGTACTTCTCCAGGAATATTTTGATATCAAAACGATAAGGAACCACTTGGGACACTGAAGAAAAATGACAATGTTTGCAAAATCCTTCTGCTAAGCAATTCGATGATGTAAGCGAATGGAAACCCATTGCCAGTGTTCAGCAATTGCGATGAACAAAACAGCATGCAATTAACATTACAGCGGGAAAATTCTTAAGATCGGTCTGCATTTCACATCCACAAAGCTTCTATTCTCTCCTTTCGGTGTGGGTGTAGCACGCAGCCAAAGGGCTGGATTCCTTTAGTAATGCATCAATCTCAGACTTCATCTCTAAACTGAGAGGACGGTGCAGTCCTAAACAATTTAGACCCTTCGAAACCCACTGATTTCCATAAGACTTAGAAGGGTGTAAACGGAGCTCTGAGTTACTTTGTCTACTCCCAAGTAACAAACTGTGTTTGCAGAGCACTTATGGGTAACTTTGAAAGAGTGTGCGTGGAGGGTACTGGTTGGTTAGTGTGGTTAGTGTGATTAAAAAATGCGTAGACTTCCAGCCACAGCAGACCAGGCAAGCAACACAAGCCTTTATTGGCATATAAAACAGGACAAAATTTTAAAACAAAACAAGGCTAAGAAATACAGTTAAAATTACTAATTTCCAGTATAAAATTTGCAACAGTTTCACAAAAGAGCACATCAGAGCTGTTCAGGAGATTGGGTATCTTATAACACTCATGCCACTGAGAACGTTGCAAGAAAATGGAATTCATGTATTTCATGCGTATCTTATTGTATTTAGGAGCAGACTGTGAACATTCACTGCAGTCTTTTCCCAATTCTTCCCATTCGAAATCAACACACAACACCAAGATTTAATTCCCTGTGTTTCATTTTTAAAAAGTCAAAATTCTACCCCAAGCAACGCAGATATCTGGTAGTTGTACAAACGTTAAGTGAAGCAGATCTGTACATGTTGGCATATCTTGCCTAGTTTATTGGGCTTCTGCGAGTGACAGAAAGTAAATGCAGCTTTGCAGAGTTGTGAAACCATTCTTCTGCCACTGGAAATCCCAGCCAGTCACTGTCCCCAGTTTTGTTACAGCAAGCTTAAGCCGACAAAGGAATAAAATCAGATAAATATTTTATTCACGCCAACAGATGAGCAAGACAGCATCGGGGGAACCACGCAAAATGACAGTGTGTTCTTACTTTTATAACATTCAAACAGGTTACATCAAAATGGCAGAAAAGAATACACCCCAAAATGCCCACATCATCAATCAATCATAAAGAAAGGTGGAGATTTCCCCTTTCCCCAAAACCTTTGGGGTTGTCCAAGACCCTTATTGGAAGATGTCAGCACCTGGTTCTTTGACGCAAGATGAACTAGGGCCCTGTTTCTTTCTTATCTGTAATGTCTTGTGTTGCCCTTCTCCTTAGACAAAGAGCCTAAACATTTCATGTTTCTCTCTTCTGTCTCTAGAAGAAGGGCAAATTCAAGGTATCTGTCTGGGAGCAGTAAGACCTTAAAAACAGCTGAATTTGCACATTCTGTATAACTCTGAACAAGGGGCATTCTGCTGGGCCATCAAACTTGCCTAGTAACAGGGAAAGGATAGATTTTCAGGCCCGCATATTTCTTTGTTCAGCTGCATCATGGTTGCCAACTCCCCATTACAGAAAGAGAGTAATGGGGGGCAAAAAGCAAACCTTTGCTTTTTCAGAGTATATTCCTCTTATGCCTTCTGCGCCTACAGTTTCGCAGGGCAATTTCACACACACTGAACCAGGGGTAGGGAACCTTTAACACTCAAAGAGCCATTTGGACCCGTTTTCCACGGGAAAAGAAAACACTTGGAGCCGCAAATAATTTTTGACATTTAAAATAAAGATAACACTATATATATAGGGTTTTTTTAACCTTTTACTCCGCTCATTCTGAGAAGCACATGGATGCACCCGCCCTGCTGCCGGCAGGGTGGGCAAGAATGAAGCCGGCGGCTCGGCCTTGCCGGCCGCCGGGAAAGTGCTCCAATGGGGCGGGCGAGAGGGGAAGCCCGCGGTGCGGCCCAGCCGACTGTGGGCAGTTGGTGCGCCCGCCCTGCTGCCTGTAGGGTGGGCAAGGATGAGGCCGGCGGCTCGGCTTGTGGAGCCACAGTGAAAGGGCAGAAGAGCCACATGCGGCTCTCGAGCCGCAGGTTCCCTACCCCTGCACTGAACAATAATGCACTTTCAATGCACTTTTAACCACAGTTTGCGAATGGATTTTGCTATTTTGCACAGTAAAGTCCATCTGCAAAGTGCCTTGCAAGCGGATTGAAAATGCATTTTCCAGCATGTGTAAAAAGTGTTGCAGATTATCTGCCAGGATCCACCACTTATTTTCAACTTTCCCTTTTAAATCACCGGGGTACCACTGCGGAGGAGAAAGGGGGTTATGGTCTACTCCCACACCACTTTCAAGGGTTGAAACGGGCCATTTCGGCAGGATGGAGTGGTTCTGGTGATTTGAAAAGTAAAAAACAAAACAAAACAGGTTGCACACGGTCCCCCTTCCCCGTGGCAGGTGCTGGAATGAAATGCTACCTAGTCTGGCCCTCAGGACACTCCAGATTTAGAACGGAATGCTAAGAACGTGGACTTCTACTAGCAGAGTTCACGGGTCTCCCACAGAATATAGAATTTAATCTTTGCGTGGTTCAATGTTTTAACCTTAAAATGAGTTCCACGTAGCATTTATCCAGATAACTAAGTTTATTTGTGTGTGTCTGTTTTATATTTTTTATGCAGAGAAGGGAGAAGGACATTTTTTAACAAATAAAATCTCAATAATTTTGAAGTTGCTGAAGGAAAAGGAAAGATTCTTTTTAGCATCATTTTTTTTTTTTACCATTGGGATCTGAACTAGCCATGACGTTTAACCCTTAGCCATCCAACAGGACAAATAACTGCCTTCCGGGCTCCTGGGGTTACCAATCCAGGCCCTGCAAATAACGGGACCTTTTGGAGGGCAGAAGGCTTGAGAAATCACATGCATCTCAATGTCACTTCCGCCAAAAACCAGGAAGTGACATCACAGCTCTAGGAATTTGGGGTACTCCTACAGCTTGGCAGCTGTGTCATCACTAAAGGGTTTTCGACGATGCATATTACATGCCCTCTCCCCAATTTCTCTCTGGGTGCCCAGAGGGAATTTCACTGAAAACAAAATTCCATCACCTGGAGGTTGGGAAACCAACTCTGGCCATGCCAAGTCATGAAAATGTGTGCGTATGCAAATAAGGACTACTTAATTAGCAGAGATACGGACGCAGCATCCAGTAGAAAAGGAGAGCCTGAGATACTTTGAGTTGCTTTATATAAAAGTTTACTAACTTAAAGGGTAGGTGTACATGGAATAAAAGCAAATAAATGCTGTACTGCTGTGTTACATGTTTACAGTAATAACTATACACTTAAGACTACACCTTGGTTTGTTCTTCCCACTTCTCTCTGACCGTGTGCCCTACTATTGGAACAAAAACCCCCAACTTTATAACTTCCGATCTATTTGCTCACTAACATGTAAGCAATCGCTATCTGACTGACCAATGGCTAACCCAGTGATGGCGAACCTATGGCACGGGTGCCAGAGGCGGCACTCAGAGCCCTCTCTGTGGGCATGCGCAAACAGAGTGCCCCCCCCCCCATCTAGGCTGGCCTGGGCCGCTGGGCTTGATTATTAGCATTAAAGCTAAGACCTAGTTTTGAGGAAGCAGTGTAAGTAACCCTGTGAAGTGTTGTTAAACCCCACTGATTTTCATGTGAAGAACTAAAGAAAATGGTGGTAGAAATGGTGGTAGATTTCAGGAGAAACCCTCCCATCCTACCTCCTCTCACAATACTAGACAACACAGTATCAACAGTAGAGACCTTTAAATTTCTAGGCTCCATCATATCTCATGACCTAAAATGGACACCTAATATCAAAAATGTCATTAAAAAAGCACAACAAAGAATGTTCTTTCTGCGCCAACTCAGGAAGCTCAAACTGCCCAAGGAGCTGCTGATACAGTTCTACAGAGGAATCATTGAGTCTGTCATCTGCACCTCTATAACTGTGTGGTTTGGTTCTGCAACCCAACAAGATCGACACAGACTTCAGAGAATAATCAGAACTGCAGAAAAAACAATTGCTGCTAACCTGCACCTTTGTTGAGGAGGGACCTGTATGCTGCACGGGTCCTAAAGTGTGATCCCTTTACCTGGGAGTAAGCTCGGTTGCTGGCAATGGGGCTTGCTTCTGAGTAAACCCTCCTAGGGTCGTGATTCACCCATTGGAAGAGTTGCACGGTTGCTTCAAAAAAAAGCCATCGACTACCACCAAGCTTACTCCTGAGTTACGCACGCCTCGGAGCCAACCGTTTTTTCTAAATGAAAACCTCAGTATTCAGGTTAAATTGCCATGTTGGCACTTTGCGATAAATAAGTGGGTTTTGGGTTGCAATTTGGGCACTCAGTCTCAAAAAGGTTCGCCATCACTGCCCTAGTCTGTCCACTGAATGGTCCTGCCTGCAGGGAAGCTTGTGGCCGGCTTGGAGCCACCTTGCTCTCCCCGGCCCCTTCTGCGCAGCAACCTACGTCTGCAGGTAAATCTGTCCCGTTTTTTACTCTATGCCGAAATTGAGTTGCACCACCAAGCACAAAACAAAACGACCCTGAGGGACCAGACTGTCTCCCCTGGGTGTATGTTTAGCACCACTGAATTGGAGGATGCTGTGTATCATACCTCATGGCCAACCCAGACGGGGATTCTGCAATTCCAATCTCCCTCAAAAGCATAGAGAAGTGAATTTTTGTCCAGCCATTTTGCTGGCTTCAGAGAACGCCCAGCCCAACAGCCCTTTCGGCTGCTCTGATCAGCTCCATCTCTTGACGCCAGCCCTGCATTGTCTGGCAATTCATCTGTTGCCAGGCAATACGTCTGGTACATCTGGTCCACATGTGCCCCGGGGGATGTGTGACAGAATTACATGAGATTGCAGGCCGGCCAAACACCAGTAACTTTCTCCAGAATGCCAGCTAAGGGAAACAGAGGTCACTGTGTCTTCCCCAAAGACATATTTTATAATTCTTCAGAGACGTCCAAGTTTATTTATTCATAACACAAAAGTGATGTTGTGTGTTTTCTTTTTTATATATAAAAACACACAGGGAAGTCTGCTCCCAGCCTTTCTTATACTAGTCCTAACAGGCTTTACGATAAAAGTTACCACAGCTCTTTCAGACCTTCAGTATTTATCCTCCATTACTTGTCAGTTGGCAATGCTTATCATCGTACAAGGAGCCGCTACTGATGTATGGGGGAAAAAACATCAGGACCCATTATTTCGCATTAGGAGGGTTTCGTAAGGGCGGGGGCGATGTTGTAAGATACTACTGTTGTTTTAATTATATGTATGTTTTTAGCTGGTGTTTTATCTGTACACCGCCCTGAGCCCTTCGGGGATAGGGCGATATACTAAATTTAATTAATAATAACAATAACAACAACAATAATAATAATTTGGGTGCTGTGTGGTTTCCGGGCTATATGGCCGTGTTCACAAGCTTAACAACAAACCGCCTCGCCGAGGAAACCACACAGCACTTTAAAATTGATTCCGACTGTTGAAAGCCTTCGACAAAACAATAATAATAATCCAAAATCCAGCATATTGATCTTGTTTGCTGTGTATAACTGTTTTTGTATCAATATAATAATCATCATCATCATCATCATCATCATCATCATCATCATCATCATCATCATCATCATCATCATCATCAGAAGAAGAAGAAGAAGAAGAAGAAGAAGAAGAAGAAGAAGAAGAAGAAGAAGAAGAAGAAGAAGAAGAAGAAGAAGAAGAAGAAGAAGAAGAAGAAGAAGAAGAAGAAGAAGAAATTACACAAGAGTCCAGTAGCAAATTAAAGAGTGACAAAGGATTATTTCAGCCCGGGGGCTTTGTGAGTCAGAGCGAACCTCCGCAATGAACTCTGACTCATGAAAAGAGCAGGCAAAAATACTTTTTTGTTAAGTCTTCAACAAGTTGCCAGACTCCAGGGAAATTTTGCTACAACGGACAATCCCTCTAGAATACCAGAAGAGCAATACCATGCTTTCATGCACAGGTGTCCAAAATTTGAAATATGGTGATAATAAATACGAGTGTGTCCCCCCTCCTCACAGGGTGGGTAGGCCATGACCAGATGACGCCCCCCCCCCAGGGTGGATGGGCCACGATCAGATGATGGGCACCCTCCCCCCTCCACCTAGGGTGGGTGGATGTCAGGGGGATTGTATCTAAGTGATTGAGATGCATTCCTACCTCACTGTAACTGCTTAACGCTACAAATCAAATGCTGCTAAAAGATATATGCAACCAGCCTGCTATATGTGACCACTACCATCTGGGGCATTCTTTCCTTGATCTTTACTTTATGGCCTCACACAATTTGTAGATAACTAGGCTTTCCCCTGACACCCTGGTTCCATGAGAAATGGAGTCGCATCTGTTATCTCAAGGGGGCAGGAAGTCAGGTGGCTTTCTGTGACTACCTGCCACCGACCTTGGGGCGCTTGGAGACTGTTTTTCACCATTTCTTGGGAATTTGGGAGTGGGGGCTTGCAGGGGATAAAGGGGGTGGCAAAAGCCAGGTTTGTCAGCACTAGCTTTGCCAAGCTTTGGTGCTCTGACGCGTCTCAATAAACTCCACTGATCAACTATACAGAGTCCGTTTATTGGCTTCAGTTTCAGTGGGCCCTGACCAAATGCCAGCTTGCTCCCCCCAGGTTGAGTGGGCCTCAGAGATGACAGACCCTCTCTTCCCAGGGTGGGTGGGCTATGACCAGATGATGGGCTCTCTTCCACTCCTCCCCCCCTCCCCAAAGTCAAGAAAAGTAGAAGCCATATACAACAATTGCATTTGGCAATCTCTTTTACTTTGCTAAAACAGAATTGTTCAGAAGGGCAATTTAATGTATTTGTTAATCATTGGATTTATTCACCACCATTCCCTAAAATTACCTCTCTTCATCCCTGCACTTAGACTTCCTCTGTGTGTGTATCTCCACCTCTTGTGTGTCAGGATGATGTTAGTGCGTGGATTGTCCTTGATACTTTCCCGCCTGCCGGCTCTGGCTGTATGCCTCGGCTGGGGGATTCCGGCCGAGTATTATCTCACTTGGCCTGTGTGAAACTATTCCTTGTTTAACTTTCTGTGGCGCGAAGGGGAAATGCTACTGTATTAAACTGCTATCACTGTTCTGAAACCTTCAGAACTCGCATTGCTTGTTTTTGACTATGACTGCCAGTACAATAAAGAACTGTTAAAAGGTTACTTTTGCTGCCTGGACTTTCCAAGTTCGTTACACTGTGACAGCCGTTTTGTGAGTAGTTCCACCTCCAGCAGCAGCCATTTTGTAACTAGCTCCATCTTCTGCAGCAACCATCTTGTGATTGCGTCAATCTCCCTGCATTAGAAATCTGAAGGTGCCCGTGGGCTCAAAAAAGACCAGGGATCTCTGTTGTAGCAGCCACACCTTGATCAGACTATTAAAAATGTACACATTCGCAGACTTTCGCACAGGGCCCTTTTAACAATCATCATAGAATCATAGAATGGAAGAGACCCGAAGGGCCATTAAGTCCAACCCCCTGCAATGTAGGAACACATAATCAAAACACTCCTGACTGATGGCCATCCAGCCTCTCTTTAGAAACCTCCAAAGAAGGAGATTTCCATCACACTCCAAGGAAGTGCGTTCCACTGTCGAAGAGGAAGTTTTTCCTAATGTTTAGGTGGAATCTCTTTTCCTTCACCTTGAACCCATTACTCCTGGTCCTAATCTCTGGAGCCGCAGAAAACAAGCTTGCTCCCTCACTAACATGACATCCCTTCAAATATCTAAACATGGCTATAATACGCAGTGGCGTAGAAGGTTAAGAGCTCGTGTATCTAATCTGGAGGAACCGGGTTTGATTCCCAGCTCTGCCACTTGAGCTGTGGAGGCTTATCTGGGGAATTCAGATTAGCCTGTGCACTTCCACACACGCCAGCTGGGTGACCTTGGGCTAGTCACAGCTTCTCGGAGCTCTCTCAGTCCCACCTACCTCACAGGGTGTTTGTTGAGAGGGAGCAAGGGCAAGGAGATTGTAAGCCCCTTTGAGTCTCCTGCAGGAGAGAAAGGGGGGATATAAATCCAAACTCTTCTTCTTCTTCATTTTCTCTTCAGTATAAATGCTTCAACGTTCAGCTCTGTATTTCAACTGTTTACCCTGCTCTATGTTGTATGAGTCATCATTCAAGTGGCATGACAATTACACACTGTGGGTGCTTTTGGTGTCCAAGAGACTCCGTACATTACACACACACACTCTAAACAAAACTGTGGGCCCATTGTCAAAGCGATGGACGGGTTGCCAAGATGAAAAAAGGTCTTGCGCTTGCAACGCATTTTCCTTGCTTGTGAGAGTGGAGGCTCGACAACGCGGTTTCTCAGACTTTCTGAACGGAGCCACTCTTCTTCTAAACTTATTCATTCCTTCACTCACTTATCATGGTCAACTGACCCGCACAAGCAATCATATACAGGTTACAAAATACAAAACCAATTAACTAAAAAAGAAGTCTTGTAAATTAATAAAATGAATAAACTATTGATGCAAGAAATCAGCGTCCGCGGCTCTCTGCTTTTTACTTCGGAGCACCTCTGCCAAAAATGTTACTACCTCCAGTGTGAACTGGAAGTTCTATCGACAAATCCAGAAGTTCTTGTCTTCTATCAGAGAGCAAATGCAAGACTGTACTGAACTCTGTCTCAGATTTGGCCGATCCTTTGTTGGCGCTCATGATGGTAAAACTTGTGAAATAAAACAGGGGTGTCCAACTCAGGTGCATCTGGTGCATCAGGGGCTGATGGGATTTGTAGTCCATGAAGTACCAGAGTTGGACACCCTTGAAATAAAAGAACGTGCTGCAGTGTCCTGGAAATTAAGATTATCTGTCAACCGCATCGGATGAGACCAAATGCCCATCAAGTACAGGATTCTGTCCACACAGTGGCCAACCAGCTGCCTCCAAGGGCGATTTCGCACTCACCGTGTGAACTCAAGTTCGACCTATGTTCAACCGCAGTACTCCCCACATCCGGTGAATCCAATGTGGGTTCATCCTGCTCTGCTCCGTTCTGCCATTAAATTTTCGACTCCACCTCCGAGGTGGGGTAAACCGGCGAAGCTAGGTTGAACTCAAGCGAAGCTGACGGGAGCGGGGAATCTTCGTCGGGTTGATTCGCCCGTTCAGCCAATCACAGACGACTGTTTTGGGCATGCGCAGAACGGAAGACTCGCGCTGGCAAAAAGCGCGCCTTTCCCCCCCGCTTCCGTATAACACTGATGACCATGCACAGTAATGAAGGGCAGATTGCACGCCGCTCATAGCAACGAAACGGCAACATTTTTCCTTCACAGCACCGTTTCGCCCAATCAATCGCACCTCATCCCTCCCTCCTTTCGGGTGGCATGTTATAAACGTTGGTCATTTTGGAGGGGAAGTTGCCATTTTGATCTGACTGCTGACAGCTGAGCACAGCTGAGTCATGGCCGGCAGTTGCTCCACCTCAGGATCCATAACAGACAGTTCTGACAAGATAATCAAAAGATGCATTTCCCGCGCGAAATTTAAATTAAAGCTACGAGCGTAAGAATCTACGCAAATTGCGCCTTCTTACGCACATTGCGTTGCTACGTCAACGCTACGTAGCAGCAACATTAAAAAATTGGGGGGAAAGGGACGCACGTTCGCATTCCTGCCCGAACGCAGCAGCCAATCAGGCACGGTGAGTGAATGACACGCCGAGGTGATCCCGCCCTCTGAACTTGGCTCCGGTAGGACAACCTCGGCTGCTGTGGGAAGTTACGAGGGGATTGTCATAGGTCGACTCTTTCAGCCTGATGAGTCGACCCTATGTCAATTTTCAAGTGCGAAATCGCCCCAAGAGATCCATATGTAGAATGGTTGCCACAGCAGGCCTCTGGTACTGGAGGAGGTGGATATCCATCATGATTAATAGGGTAGATATCCATCGTGATTAATAGGGGCCTGTTACCATAAAGCACAGAGCATTTCTGAACACAACACAATGCTTTGTTCACACAACTCTCAGTAACCTCAAGAGCTCCCACACCAAACATCTGGAATGCCCATCGTCAAGCAGCAAAATCCAAGAGGTGGGTCAGTCAGATTTTAGTAGAAGTTGGGCCCTAGCCTCAAACCAACACCTTCACTACAGGTAGAAGCTAATGAACTAGAATATTCTACATGGGTTGGGACCATAATTTGGTACCTGGATTCCATGTTGCAAAGCTGGGTATTGAAATAAAAGGCTCCAACAGTACATCTTCACCCCTGATACCATGTAGAAATGAAGCATGAGGATTTTTGATCCTCTGTTTCCCCCAAGGAGTCCAAGGTGCTGCCGTGGTCCTTCTCTCAACTGTCCTTTGATTGCACATACTGGTAATTATAAAACACGGGAAGGGGCTTTCCGCACTACACAAGGGAGCTAAGGTCGACTCGGTTCCCTTCAGTGGGGGGCGATTCCAGGCTGTCCGCACAGCAACTTACTTGGCCCCCTGGAACCGAGCTAAGTGGGCGGGATCATCTTGGTGCCTGTTTTGCTCCTCGGTCGTAATTGGAGCTTGTGTTACCATGGGAAACTGGAGCGTTCTTTTTTTTTTTACAGTTTTTACAGTTACATGCGCATGCCTCAAAAGCAGCTCCTGATTGGTTGAATGGATGAGGTGTCGTTTCGATGCGTCCCCACTCCGAAGCTTCGAAGCGGTATCGACCTTGTTCCAGCAGAAAGGTGCAGTTCATAACTGCGACAGGGATGTTGCAGTTCTGAGGGGGGGGGGGGTAACTGAGACAAAACAACGTTGAGCTCAGTTGCAATGCGGATACACTGAGGTGAACCTAGATAGAAACCAGTACAACTCTGTCAGTGTGGAAAGCCCCGAAGAGAGACCCCCTCTCCCAAGGTGACTGTGCAAAGGAAGACAATGGCAAACCACCTCTGGTTCTCCCTTGCTTTTGAAAGACCCCTTCTAGGGTCCCCATAATTTGGCTGTGACTTGACAGTACTGCACATACACACACACACACACACACACACACACACACACAAGAGAACAGTGGCTGTACATACACACACACACTAAGGGAGGGAAAGCAGCATGATATAGCCCAATCTCAGAAGCTAAGCAGGGTCAGCACTAGGGAAGGGAGACCCTAACAGGAAGACTGTGCAGAAGAAGGCAATGACAAACCACCTCCGCTCCTCACTTGCCTTGAAAGCCCCCTTGCTGGGGTTGCCATACTCAGCTGTGACTTGACTGTGCTTTACACATACACACGGGTTTATTGGACAAATAACCAGGGTAGCATTTGTGGGTCCAAATGTGTTAATTTTTAATGACTAAATAAATAAGTTCTATACTTTGTTCGTCATTCTTCAGAATGCGAGTGCGGCTCTTCAGAATCTTCCTTTTCATCATTTGTGCATGAAGTGTTATCAAGTCACAGCTCACTTCCAGCAAGGCAGGGCTCATCCAGAGGTGGTTTGTCATTGCCTGCCTCTGTGAAGCAACCCTGGACTTCCTCGGTAGTCTCCTCAGACTACCCAAGGCCAACTCTGTTGGTTTTCTGAAAAAAGAAACTCGCAGAGGTGGTTTGCCATTGCCTGCCTCTGCTTAGTAACCCTAGGCCACAGGTGTCAAACTCGCGGCCCTCCAGATGTTATGGACTACAGTTCCCATCATCCCCTGCCAGCATTATGCTGGCAGGGGATGATGAGAACTAGCGAATCAACATCTGAAAAGACAGTTTGTTTTACCTATAGACCTTTGGAGCACGGTGGTCTTCTATTCAAGGACTAACCGGGGCTGACTCTGTAGGTTTCCCAAGGAAACAGACAAACGGAGATAGTTTGCCATTGCCTGCCTCTGCGTAGCAACCCTGGACTTCTTCAGCGGTCTCCCATCCAAGTACTGACCAGATCTGACTCTGTATAGCTTCTGCTATCTGACGAGAGAGAGAGCTGGCCTCCACTAAACTAAAGATAATAAACGTGAAGCCAGCAGGTAAGAAAGAGTCACCCTGCCTTAAATTGCAGAGCCACCATAATAATCAAGGCAGGTGTACAACAGGTACTGTCACAAATATTACACCCATGCGTACTCCAACTCACTAGGTGAGTATCATTTTAACATTATCTTACTATCACAAATATACAAAAAATGTTTAGTAAGTACACGTCAGGTATGGCTATAAAACCTCCAGATTAGGTTTTTATTTCGGCAGTCCTTTGTCAAGCCAATCTGAAATGTACAAATACAAGTGTCAATTAATCCTTTCGTTTTCATATAATTAAACAAAAACCCAAAGAACCCTCCCAATACACTTACAATTGTTGTACAAAGTATTCAGTTTGGAAACTATCTTTTTACAATGAAAAATGTTGTATTATTATATATATGAAAATTTAGGTTTAATATTGAATAATATAAATGTTTTATTTTTTATATAGTGTAAGAAAAAACAGTTGTGCTCCTAGAGGAGTAAGAAAAAGAATACTTTGTACAACAATTGTAAGTGTATTGGGACATTTGTATTGACACTTGTATTTGTACATTTCAGATTGGCTTGACAAAGGACTGCCGAAATAAAAACCTAATCTAGAGGTTTTATAGCCATACCTGACGGTGTACTTACTAAACATTTTGTATATTTGTGATAGTAAGATAATGTTAAAATGATACTCACCTAGTGAGTTGGAGTACGCATGGGTGTTAAATTGCAGAGCGTCAGAATGAGACATTTCCAGACCCTGAACAGATCCCAGCGTTAGCACCAAAACTGTTCTTCCTGATTACTGCTTTTGTGACAAAAGTCCTAACCGGTGAGCCACCATCACACACTAAACAAGAAGCCCACAATCACCCAAACACTTGTCGTCTTTGGCGCAGTACCCCTACAAACACACACCGTCCAGGTTCTACCAGGTGCACACCCGCTGCACCCAAACTGCACCCTTGCAATGCCTCCTTGCCAACGCTCCCCTGCTCCTCCCAAGCGCCAGATCTTGAAATAACCTACAGCTGGTTTACAAGAAAAAACAAGACGATTTTCGGAGGAGACCGGGTGCTTTTGTGTGCCAGCCGCTCTCAGCGTCGGGGAAAAACGGTGGAGAAGAAGATGTCCTGGGTGAATAAATCTTATGCAAAGGCCTGCCTGAGCTCAGGCAATCTTGGTCGGGAAGAGCAGCTGGGCTGGCTTCTCCAGCATCCGGGCACATGGGGGAAGGAAAA
The DNA here is from genome assembly GCF_021028975.2 of Sphaerodactylus townsendi. Lineage (NCBI taxonomy): Eukaryota > Metazoa > Chordata > Lepidosauria > Squamata > Sphaerodactylidae > Sphaerodactylus > Sphaerodactylus townsendi. The sequence continues at coordinate 195,061,148 of NC_059425.1, forward strand.
CACTTTATGCCAGACGGGCATCCGGCATCCCAGAAGCCGAGAGCCCTGAGAGAAAGTGGAGAGAGGATTGCCCCTTGAGAGGAAATGCCCCAGATTTGTTTTTATCATTTTATCGGTTTTATGTTTGCATTGATATCGTACGCGCGTGTCGGCAGCTGCTCCGAGGTCGCTCCTGCGGGGAGAACAGGGTCTAAGTTTTAATAATGATGACGATGACAATGACGATAATAATAATAATAATAATAATAATAATAATAACAACAACAACAACAACAACAACAACAACAACAACAACACCCCTCCCTTTTGTGGGGGTGGGTGCTGGAGATTTTAGATTGTGTTTGGGTTTTTAGAAGGGGTTTTTATTGTGAATTTACTGTTGTGAGTTTACTGTTTTGTGGTTTTTACTGTAAGCTCCCAGAGGCCCTGGTAAAGGGTGAAGAATAAATAAACATAAATAGAAATAAATGATGATGATGATGATATTGCACAGTTGGAGTAGCCGGATCCTTTTGGAGTGGAAACCCCAACATAGCATAAAGGACCTTCAGATGTCTTGCATTCACCTCCCACTTTTATTATGGCTTTTCTTGAACCCCAATTGCTGCCTAAATTTAATGTGTCTATCAGTGCAAGACATATACTATACATGGAAATGAACTATCTGAACATATAACAAACATATACACACACAGACAGACAGACAGATAGAGATAGATAGATGATATAGATATATATAGACAGACAGACAGATAGATACACACACAAACACAAGAGGAACACACATTCTCTTTGACATATATCTCTTACAATATGAACTAAGACTTAGATCTTTCAGGGAATGCTTTATTGTACTTACAGATTTATGTTCCATTCGTATACACTGTAGTTACATGGATATGAAGTATTAGGGTGTAGTTATCACGTACGTTCCTCTTGTTAATGTTTATTGTATATATTATATATTTTTGTAATGTTTGGATAGCTCATTTCCACATATAGCATGTCTTGCACTGATAGACAAATTACATTTAGGCAGCAATTGGCGTGCAGGGCATCTTTTTCCTTCCTTGCTCGATCTATTACATTGCACCAGGAGTTTGGTTAATTTTTCTTGGACCCCACCCTGCAACTGTCCCAATCAATCAATCAATCAATCAATCAATCAATCAATCAATCAATCAATCAATCAATCAATCTTTCTTTCTTTCTTTCTTTCTTTTTACAAAGCTGAACCAAGTTGGACAGCGAAGGGGGGCTGGGAGCGGAGGGGGGCGGAGGGGGGCTGGGGGGGGGGCTCCTCTGCTCTCCGCTTATGGAGGGGAAAGAGCTGTCTACCCCTCCCCTTAAGCCACCCCCGCCCTCCATTCAAAGGCAGCCAGGAAGACGCGTCCTATAGGAGCAGGAGGCAACTGGGGTTGCCGATTTCCCGGAATGACAGCTGCTCTCCAGGTTGAGGGCGAGGGCTGCTTTGGCGATCGGGCTGCAGGGTACCAGGTGGGGGACCCTCCTCTCCCTCAAGGTCCCCCCTCCCCGGCGTTTCCTCCCCCCCCTCCCCTTCCAACTTTCCAGGAACCCCCCAATCTGGTGTTGGCGAATTCGGCCAACCCTGCGAGGTCAGCCCACCCAGTAACGCCATCCCTGCGAGGAGCAGAAGAAAGCAAAGGCGCTCTGCATCAGCCGCTCTGCATATGCTCAGACGCCCCGCGGCTAGGCGCCACTCACCTGGCTCTGGCGCACGGATGGCGCCGCCGCCGGCGGGCGCTGCATGGCCGCCTCTCCTGCTGCTGCTGCCGCCGCCGGCTCGGCTCCGGGGAGTCGCCGCCGGGACCGCCTCCGGGGCCTCCCCGTCCTCCGCTTGCCGGGCCTCGGGCTCCTGGGCCACCCAGCCGGCCCTAGGCAGCTGCAAGTGCCAGGCGCACGGGGCCGTCACGCGTTCACACGTTACGCACCGCCCACAGGGCGGACCCCCGTTCGGCCAGACACGTGCGCGGGGGGGCCGGTCCGGACGCGCGTCGCGAGGCGGTGCAGGAGGGGCTGGCTAAGGAAGTGGCCAGTTTCTAGACACGGGGAGTCCCGGGCAACTGGGCAAGTCACATTGGACTGATCACATTGCTGGGGGGGGGGGGGGGGTGGGGGGCGTCCTTCCGTGCATCCGCATCTTTGGATTTTGCACCCTCTGAAATTCCAATCGTCGTTTTTAAAGCTCAAGAATTTTTTTTACAAAATTATACATAGAATTAAAATCCAACATAGTAATTCTGCAGCATCTTCAATTCCAATAATCGTTTTTAAGGCTCAAGATTTAAAAAAAAATTCTACATAGAATTAAAATCAAACACAGTGATTCTGCAACGTCTTAAGGATTCAATCGATTGTTCTGGGGGGCTCAAGGATTCCAAAATTATACATGGGAATTAAAATCAAACATGTGAGTGATTCCTTGCAGCATCTTGGAGATTCCAATGAAATCGATTTTTTAAGGGCTCCAGATTTTTTTTTTAAAGGGATTTTTTTTTTACATAGAATTAAAATCAAACATCGTAATTCTGCAACATCTTAAATTCCAATCATTGTTCTTAAGGCTGGAGAATTTTTTTAAAAAAACTTGCATAGAATTAAAATCCAATGTAATATTTTTTGTGAAGTTTGCATCATTCGATTTTACGCCATCCTAAATTCCAATAGTTTTTAAATCTCAAGAAATTACAACACAATAAACAATCATTCATCCTTATCCACATCCCCTTATATGCTGTAGTAATAAAGGTCATCAGGTTGTACAAACTATTCCAGCCCTCAATTAGTCCAATTAATTTTCCTAAAAAGCGTTCCATCTTTTTTCACGCTCTGGGGAGGGTCTACCGTGCACCTACGACGTCAGCTTTGCCATTGTTGAGTATTCTCGTTCAGCCATTCCAGAAGAAGAACCATCTGTCTTGACTTGCCAGGGTTCCCCCAAGGGGTTTTTAACCTCAGAGGACGGTTGGGTTGCCAACTTCTGATTGGGAAATTCCTGGAGATGCTGGGGTGGAACTTGGAAAGGGTTAGAGTTTGCGGAGGGGCGAGAGCCAGAGAGCTCACCCTCCCTAGCTGCCATTGGCTCCAGGGGAGCTGACCCCCACTGCCTGGAGATCAATGGACATTCCCAGAGAACTCCAGGCCATACCTGGAAGTTGGCAACCCTGTGTGTGTATTAACTCCAACCCTATGAACCGTTGTCTGCCAAAACGTCACGTCGTAAACAACAGTCTTGCTTAGATCTTTCAAGCAATCCTAACGGAAACCATAATAACATAACAGGGGCCTTTTCCACACCCAGCACACACCCCGTTTTGAAGATGTTTTCATTCCCGGCATTTACCTTGAGGCTTGTCCCTCCTCGAAAGGTTGTTCTCTGGCCACTGCTAACAGCTGAAACCCTTATAGCCCTTCTAGCTCAAACAGGCCAGAGATCAGCAGGCTTCCTGGAAGGTCTGGCTGTGTAGTGCAAAAGCCGCAGCTGGTGAAGCCTCGGTTTGCCTCCGGGCTATGTGGGAAAGGGAGATGCGATTAACCCTTCCCTCTCCACTTCTTATTAGAAACCAGCTGCTCTGATGTGCAGCGAGCACTTTAATGGAGAAGGCAGGTGGCCCGTAAAATCACCTAAATGCAAGCTCAGATCAACTTTCCCTGGGCCGTCCCTTTTTTAAAAAAAACCTCGAAAGGCAACCAGACTACTGACAGTTAGATTAGAGCATGGTGCGTGGGTGTTTCACCGCCGTGCCGTTTTTGCTTATCACAAACACGCACATACACACCTTGCTGTTGTTTGCCCTGGAGAGGAAGGCAGCGAAGAGGGGTGTTGTGTACCTGGTCAGGTTGCACAGTTCCTCAGGCACAGAAGTCTCTTGCATGCGAACAAGGCACTGTGCTCCGTCTGTGCACCTGCGAGTGAATGCTGACGGCAACCATGTGTCGATGGGCAGAGGGACTGATCCTCTTTGCCATGTGGTGAAGCGTAGTGTGATACAGAGGCACAAGCCGCGTCCCTTTCGACCCCTGCAAACGTGAGTGCAAATGTTCACTATGACAGCACCATGCATGCCTATCACTGCTTATACCAGTGGTGCGTGAAGCTATGGCACAAAGTGCCAGAGGTGGCACTCAGAGCCCTCTCTGTGGGCACCGCCAAACAGAGTGCCCACACATCTAGGCTGGCCTGGGCGGCTGGAGCTTTCGATTATTAGCATTAACCCACAAGACCTAGTTTTGGAGAAGCAGCGCCATTAACCCTATTAAGCTATTAAACCCACTGAGGATTTTTATGTGAAGAACTAAAGTCACGATCCTTCTGCACCTGGGAGTAAGCTCAGTTGCTGGGAATGGGGCTTGCTTCTGAGTAAACCCTCCTAGGGTCGTGATTCACCCATTGGAAGAGTTGCACGGTTGCTTCAAAGCAAAGCCACTGACTACCACCAAACACTCCCGAGTAGCATACGCCTCCAGAATAACCGTTTTCCTAAACTAAAACCTCAGTATTCAGGTTAAATTATGGAGTACTTTGTGCGATAAATAAGTGGGTTTTGGGTTGCAATTTGGGCACTCGGTCTCAAAAAGGTTCGCCATCACTGGCTTACACGGTCATATATCCAGTCCCATTTGGAACAGTCGCACGGGATTTATGCTCGCTCATCTTCCCCTGGACAATATTGGTGGAGAAAGCGAGACAATTACAGACCAGGGACAATTGTGACTTTAAAAAAAATATAGATTCGTTGGGTCATGCCTTTAAATTACAAGAGTGACTCAAAGCAGGGCGTTGTATTATGTGAAAGGCCGTGAATATTTTCCTTTCCTGGAAGTTCTGTGATTCCCTGGTTACTGTTCACAGGGTGAATAATGCTTGCCAGGTGAAATACACCTCAGAGTAAATACACACAGTAAAGGCACTGTGATAACCCCATCGGTTAGAATGACTCAGAAGAGTTTGTAAGGAATAATCCAAGTAGAGCACAAGTATGAATGAATGGACGGGCCCAGAGCTGAAAGCACAAATGAATGTTATGCGGGTGCCACAGTTTCAAGCGGGGCTTAGAAAATCCACAAACAAATGGAAAAAATCAAACATTTCTGGATAATTGGTGGAAATGGGTTCTCCAGCTTAGGTGTCTATGTGTATTTTCTCATCTGTGGATCATAAATGTGAATGTTGAATAGGGACAAAGTAGGGTATAGTGGTGGCTATAATGCTGGCTATTCTTAGTTCTGGCAATAGAAGTCTAAATACTTATTCCTGATGCTGTTTCATAATAAAGACATCGACTGAACACAGAATGCTGGTTGGGGTGGGTTTTCCCGGCTGTGTGGCCGAGGTCTGGTAGATCTTGTTCCTAATGTTTCGCCTGCATCTCTGGCTGGCATCTTCAGAGGTGTATCACCGAGGGAAGTCTGTCCAGGTCTACTGCCTGGAGCCCGATACCCACGGCGTCAGGTCAGCTTCACCAGAGCTTCGCCCTGGGTGGGTCTACTGCTCGAAGTGCGACTTGCAGGTGTCTAGGTCTACTCGCCTGCACCCAGGTCTATGTGTGCCCAGGGACATAGGTCTATTGGCACCAATTAAAGCGTTCCTTACTAAGACTTACAGGGTTTGTCTTGCAGGTGCCCCATTTGAAGTCATAGGGCCCCAACATTTCAAGGGTCGTTTGTATGTTTTTTAATTTTAAAGTGTTTTCACATTCCCAACCACCACAGGGCACTACATTTTAGACTAGCGGCACCAAAATTTCAAGGGTACCATCCAGGGACTGTCCTGATGATACCACCCAAATTTAGGTGATGTTTGGTTTTAAGGGCAGTTATGGACCCCCAAAGAGGGTGCTTATCCCGGCTGTTTCAATGGGAGCTAACAGGTGATGGGGGTTACCCATTTGAGGGACCATAACTTTGGTGCTCCGTGAGCAACTTCACCAAACTTGGATAGCATCATAGGAATAGTTAACAGATGATACCCTGAAATTTTGGGTGTCACTAACTAAAATACACTGCCACGAGCACCCCAAGAAATTTGCCCAAGATTCTTTGTTTTGTAGTGACTTTGCTCCATTGTAGCCAATGGGGAATTTCTGAGTGTGTAGGCAGGCTGCACATTTTTGAAGATAGAGGCACCAGACTTTCAGGGTGGCTCCAGGAGGGCCTCCTGGTAATAGCATCCAGGTTTGGAGCCCTTTGCTTCTGGGGGTTCAGTGGAGGCAAACTCAGGGTTTTGCCCTGATGCACCAATTGTAGCGACTCACTGTTTTCTAGAGCCCATTGTATTTTGTTGCACAGTGGACTTTATTGCTAGTGTGGCTATAAAGTGTTTGCTCTTTGCAGTAGAAACTGTCATGACTTATCCAGGCAACGCTTCTGTAGGGCTATGCCATGGGAACGTTGCTGTTTCTGTCCTAATTGTAACAACGTCTGGGCTGTTCTGCAGAAACTGTTTGCTAGATGCATTTTTTTACAGCTTTCCCCTCTCCCTGTTAGGTATTAACAGGTAGACCATAAATCTCTCCTTGTGACTTTCCCCAGGAAAGGTTACATGCAATGGGAGGGGGGGGGCATTTATTTTTGCCCAGGAGGATAAGAATATTTTAAGGGTTAATCATTCACTAGGCAAGAAAATTCAACTTAGAATGCAAACACGAAGTTCTTTTTTTTAACACTGCCCTTAAAAATTGGCCCAAACTTTTTCTGCATCCATTTTTTAAATTTTTATTTAAAACATCTTTACGCCACCTTTGCAATCAGGGTCCCCAACGTGGGGCGCACAAAAACATTTACGTTTATTAAAGCTAAAGAATAAATTACCAAAGAATAGTGGAAATGTGATTTGATTTAGATGTGTTAGTTATGTGTTATTGTTATGGGTAGTTGGGGTAGGATAGATTATGTTTGGGTAACTGTAAATGTGGGTCATTGGTTACATGTTAATATTTGTTGATGTCTTATGTGTCTCAATGGTTTCATGTATGTTTTATGTTCAATGTGTTTTTTACAGAAGGAAATTAATAAAAAGTATTATGGGAAAAAACAATTAAAAACATTTCATATTACAAAATAATTCAGTAAAACTCAGAAACAAACAACACCAGAACCAATAAGGCGGCCAATAACTGTTACTTAGGAGGCAAAGGAGCCCAAAAAGATTCTATCTTTAATAATAGGAAGTCCAGCCTGCAGCTGGGACTTGGGGGATCCCCTGGAATTACAGCTCATCTCCAGATGACAGAAATCAGTTCTCCTGGAGAAAATGAATCCTTTGGAGGGTGGATTGGAGAGCAGCAGTGGCGTAGTGGCTAAGAGCAGTGGCTAAGAGCAGGTGCACTCTGATCTGGAGGAACCGGGTTTGATTCCCAGCTCTGCCGCTTGAGTTGTGGAGGCTTATCTGAGGAATTCAGATTAGCCTGTACACTCCCACCACCTCCAACTTCTAGGTGACAGGCTAGATCACAGCTCTTGAACTCTCAGCCCACCTCACAGGAGTGCTGGTGTGAGGGAAGGGCAGAGAGATTAGTAAGCTCCTTTGAGTCTCCTGCAGGAGGGGGGATATAAATCAAACTCTTCTTCTTCTTTTTCTTGTTCTTCTTCTTCTTCTTCTTCTTCTTCTTCTTCTTCTTCTTCTTCTTCTTCTTCTTCTTCTTCTTCTTCTTCTTCTTCTTCTTCTTCTTCAGTGAACTGTGAGAGAAGGGTCAGCAATCTGACTTGTCAAAAGAGATTTCACAAAACTGTTGCCAAATGTCGACTGGAAAATCCCTGGAGGTTTCAGGAGCAGAGCATGGTTTCTCTGAGTCTTATCGAACAGCGTTTACAGCAGGATCTAACATAGACCCCTATGGGGCCCATACCTCCCCTGTCACTTGCCTGCTGCCTGCCAAGTAGAGTTGACAGTCCTGGGTTGGGAAATACTTGTAGATTTGGTGGTGCAGAACGAGGAGGGGCCAGATATAATGCCATGAAGTCCTCCCTACAGAGGAGCAAACTTTCTCCAGGGGAGCAAATCTTTGTAATCTGGAGATCAGTTCTAACTCTGAGACTAGGGTTGCCAGGTCTCCCCTGGCCACAGTTGGGGGGGCGGGACGGGTTGCCTGAACCCTCTTATCCTTTGCTGAACTCATGCCTAAGAGAGGGATCCTCTAGCTACTGCAGGAGTCTACTGTGTACCATGCAGCTGTGGACCGTCCTACATAGGGACCATAAGCATGGCGCTCGAACCTGAGAATTAAAGAACAGGCACTGCAGACTATTTCAGCCAGAAAAAATCAGCAATAGCAGAACATGATAAACCAACCTGGACACAGAATATTAACAGCTTACATAAATTCTGGACCACCCTGGCTTAACCACTCGTCAGACTACACAGAGAAGACATTGAAATCCACAAGCACATGGACAGATTTCAACAGGAAGGAAGAAACCACAAAAATGAACAATTTGGCTTCCAGTGTTGAAAAAACTCTAGAGAATCAAGACAGTGACTAGTAAGGCTCCCACTGAAACCTGAGAATGACTATTAGACAACAAACAATCAAAGGGAACAAAGGCCGGTGGCCTGTTACAGATGCCTCACATGTGACCTTACTTATCTCCATTGTTACTCACATGCTACACTTCATTTGTTACTCTCTTGCCAGGTCCTCCTAACAGATGCCCTCACCACGGCTGTTGTGCTTACCATCTTCATTTGTTACTCCACAGGTATATATACTCCACACTTGCTTTCCTTTCCTACTATCAGATCCTCTGAAGGCCAGCCACAGATGCGGAAGCGTCAGGAGAATGCTGCTAGAATGACCCTTCTGGCCCAAAGTACCCACAGCACCCCAGTTATTCCGGCTGTGGAACCTTTTCGACAATACGGTTCAAAATGTTTTAAAATAAATAAATAATAAATTGTAAAATGGGGTATAAATATTTAAAATAAATAAATTGTAAGGGACAGCCCTTTGGGGACAGGGCGGGATAGAAATCCAATGAATAAATAGATAAGGTGGGCTAGAAATATTTTAAATAAATAAATTGTAAGGTGGGGTATAAATAGTTTTAAATAAATAAATAAATAAATAAATAAATAAATAAATTGTGAGTCAGGGTATAAATATTTTAAATAAAGTAGTAAAGCAGAGTATGCATATTTTTAAATAAATTGCAAAGCGGGGAATAATATTTTTCAAAATAAATTCATACATTGTAAAGCATAATAAAAGCAGAATAGTCCATCACCAGTTTGAGAAAAAAGCGCAGTAGGTTTAGTTGGAAACTACAATTCCCATCATGCGTTCCGCTAACACTTCCTCTTCGCCTTTTCCGATCAATGGGCAAAGTGGGATTCAGAAACTACATTGTCCATAATGCCTCACGCTTAAACGGTCCCCTCACCCACCCCCACCCCGTCTGCTCACGCTTTTCCGCGTCATGCGCAACTTTCCAGCCCTTAGAACGCCGCAAGAACTTGTTCCTATTGGTCGAGTAGCCGCAAAAGCGCCCAATGAAAGGAAGGAGGAGGAGGAGCTGGGCGAAGGGACGTTCTAACCACGCCTCTTTACCGCTTGGCGGGAAAAAAGTCTCCGGTTTTCGCGCCAAAGGTGGAGCCTAGGAAGGTCCTGCGTTGGAAAAGCGGATTTTGGGTTGCTGTCGGATCACGTCGGGATGGCGGCACCCGTGGACGATACGGAGCTGCGAGAAGCCCAGCGAGACTACCTGGACTTCTTGGACGACGAGGTGAGCGAAGGCGGGCGGTAGCCTGCCCCCCCTGCAGGGTGTCTGGCAAGGGAAAAAGAACACCTCTGAGCATGTGCGGAGTGTTTTTGTACATTGGGGAGATTTTAGGTAGGAGGTTGTGTTTCCTTGGTAGGCGTGAGTTCCATTTCGGACATTGAGCGTGCCTGGATGGTGTGCAAATGTATGCAATGCAGAGCATGGCTGCTTGCCCGTTTGCACTTGCGGCGGGCTGATCAGGGGGATGCCACAATCAGCCTTATTCAGTGCGATTCTGTATCCCACGGGGTTTTGGAATAACTCTTATTGTGAGTTACGCATTGCCCCTATTTTCACTTTTGCTCTAATGCGAGTCAGTATAGCCCCCTATGGTATAGCCCTGCCCAGCCCTGCCCAGGAATTCTTCTACATAGAAAATGCAAGACAATACCAGCAATGCAAGATAATATAGCCCCCTATAGACAATATCTACTATATAGATAACGCAAGACAATATAGTCTATTATAGGCAATGCAATATAGCCCCCAGCTATGTAAACAGTATACCATGCAAGACAATATACCTAGTTGCCTCTGGTATAGACAATATATACCATATAGATAACGCAAGACAATATAGTCTATATAGGCAATGCAATATAGCTCCCAGCTACTGTGTTTCCCCGAAAATAAGACAGTGTCTTATATTAATTTTTGCTCCCAAAGATGCGCTATGTCTTATTTTGGGGGGGATGTCATATTCTGTGTTCTGTTTCCGGGCATGCTTTGAGCAAAGCTTTGCTACGATCTTACTTTTGGGGGATGCCTTATATTTCGCACTTCAGCAAAACCTCTACTACATCTTATTTTCAGGGGATGTCTTATATTCGGGGAAACAGGGTATGTAAACAGTATACCATGCAAGACAATATACTTAGTAGCCTCTGATTTAGACAATATATACCATATAAATAATGCAAGACAATATAGTCTATATAGGCAATGCAATATAGCCCCCAGCTATGTAAACAGTATATACTATATAGACCATGCAAGACAATATCCCCCAACTATATCAGCAATATCCGCTATACAGACAATGCAACACAATATAGTTTCCTGCTCTGTAGAGACTCACGGACCGCACCAGCAGTGGCGAAGTATCTCCGCTGTATTTTCCTTAAATAAATCAAAGCTATGTATTGCTGAAGATCTTTGGATAAGAGTTTCTGGAATGAAGGGCGGGCTTATGCAGTTCAATAAATGAGGCACTGTAGCCTCTTTGGCTTCCACTCATGTCAATATAACGGGGGTCCCAACCTTTTTTCACTCATGGCCCCTCTTCTGAAAAGCAGCCTATGGCTACTGATAAAAGAGGAGAACGCAGACCTATGCTGGGGTCTGGATCCTGCTTTCCGGGGGGACGTTACTACAATTCTGTCGCCGCTTCTCTGCGAAGCAAACGGTCGAGTCAATCAGCAGAGAGCTTTTGAAAGCCTGTGTGCTTGTGCTTCTGATTTAAGTACGGGCTACTTTGTCTGCACTTCAGCGGAAGGGAAAAGGCACGTTATCTGGAGCAAGAAGTGATGTGCTTTTGAGGCAGGTAGTTTTTTTCCCTGGATGGCAGTGGGCGTTTCCCCACAGCATGATCCCCCCTATGCCGTGCGCTGCAATCAGCGCGCGGCATCCCTGGCTGAGGGGGCGCGACAGCGGCAGCGTCGGGGCGGCTGCGCTGTCGCCGCCCCTCTTGTGGGGAGTGCCTGGGGACCCCGCGCTACTCTCCTCAAGTAAGGCTTAAGGTAAGTGGGGAAAGGCCCAGTAGCAAACTGGTGACTGATGTCTTACTGGAAGTAAAAAATCTTGGTGGTGTGTTTTGTTTTGTTTTGTTTTGTTTGCTGCAGGAAGACCAAGGAATTTACCAGAGTAAAGTCCGCACCATGATTAGCGATAACCAATACCGTTTGATTGTCAATATCAATGACCTCCGAAGAAAGAACGAGAAGAGAGCCAGACGGTACGTTCTGAATTCAGTAAGTGTGGGTAGGGGAGCTTCATTTGATAGCGGGTGACAATTGAGAACGTTACCCTAGGAAGGATGTGCTCTGATATGAGGATCAAACAACAGTGGACATTTGCATGGGGGGGGGGGCATCCTCACAGGGCTGTCCCCTAACCATCCAATTCCTGCTTTCCCTCTGGTTTGCTGCAATCTTTCCCAAACCTGGTTTGGGACAGTGTTTTTGGAAATATCAAAGTCAAAGCATATGGGCATCATGTGGAGAAGAAAGTGTGCATTTTTTGCAATTCCCACGACTTACCAGCAGCATTTTGCCAACTATACCCAGCATTTTCCCTGGCGCCAGAGAGTTTTTCCTTTTAAAAAAAATGGCAATTGAGATATCACTGTAGCATTATTTTAATCGATCGATTAGTTCTTCTAAATCCCCAGCTTTTTTAAAAAAATACACCTTTTCTCTTATATCTCTGCAACAAAAATGGCAAGTGGGTTGCGTTAAAAATGAAATTTGGGAGTTCTGAGGACTGATTAGATCCGTGGTGGCAAACCTTTGGCTCTCCAGATGTTATGGACTACAATTCCCATCAGCCCCTGCTAGGATGACCAATTGCCAGCATGGCCATGCTGGCAGGGGCTGATGGGAATTGTAGTCCATAACATCTGGAGTGTCAAAGGTTCGCCACCACGGCTCTACGCATTGTTAGAAATAAACTGCTTTAGGACTTCCCAAGAACGGAGTTGGGATTCAAATGTAATCCACTTGATCGGAGCAGGGAAGAAATGTTTTTGAAAGCTTACATTTTTCATGGTCTGGAAATTAGGTTGGTTTCTAAGGGGCCATGGGTCTCCCAATTTTGTCATTCTACTGCAAACGAACATGGCTACCCACCTGAAACTGGACAGAAAGGAAGTATTAGGCAGTCCAAAGCGTCTGCCATCGTTCCTCTGAATTTTCGTTGCTCAAAATGACACCAGACTACTTGGGGCTCTGTGTGTGTGTGTGGGGGGGGGGGGGGGGGATGCACGCCTTGTTTTGGTTTTGGTTTTGGAGGTGAATTTCTTCTTTTCCCCACCAATAAGTATCTGATTCCCTTCTTGATAACGACAACCTTTCACCTCATACTGCAAGGCAGACTTGACTTCATTCCTGCCTCTTTTACAGTACGATCAGTACAAAACCCCCATGGAGAACATCGGCCTTCAAGACTCCTTGCTCTCCCGTTTCGATCTGCTCTTCATTGTCTTGGATCAAATGGATCCCGAGCAAGATCGGGAGATCTCGGACCACGTTTTGCGGATGCACCGCTACCGGGCCGCCGGTGAACAAGACGGGGACGGTGAGTGTCTGCAGTCTTTTGCCCCATTTCCTATCTGAGAAGGGGGATGGGAAGATGTTCCTCAGAGTCGCAGAAGGCCCTGGGTTCGATCCCCCACAGCTCCAATTAAAAGGGCCAGGTGGTAGGTGATGTGAAAGGCAGTTTCATGTTTGCGTGTGTCGCTGAGTCACTGCTGACTCAAGGTGACGTCCACAGAGTGTTCCAGGCAAGGGAGGAGCAGAGGTGGTTTGCCGTTGCCTTCTTCCACATAGAAATCCTGGTGTTGCTTGGTCATCTCCCATGTAAGAGCCAAGACTGCTTGGCGGTGGTGTAATGCCGAGGGGCGGTGGGGGTGTGTGCAACGCACTGGGCGCGTGCCAGTGTGAGGGCGTGGCGGGGACATTTGGGGGCGGGGCGCAGGGCACACACATGCCCCGGGCACAGTCCCCCCTCGCTCTGGCCCTGCTGCTTGGCCTTCAAACTTTTCACAGCCCAGGTTAATCTGGTCCATTTGGGCCAATCCAATCCAACAAGAAACTAGGAAGAGTGTGAATATAAATAGAGGATACCAAGAACGTGTTCACGCTCTATTAAACTGAGTGGCAATCTCAGAATATTTCAAAATTCATAGGCATCTAGCCAGATAGTAAAGCAACAAAATTGTATTCCATAAACAGAACATATATATAGGTTACCACACTGTAATCCATGCAATACTCTAATCAACACAAGTAAGTCTTATCTATTATCGAAGGCTTTCACGGCCGGAATCACTGGGGTGCTGTGTGGTTTCAGTGCTATTTGGCCGTGTTCTAGCAGCATTCTCTCCTGACTTTTCGCCTGCGTCTGTGGCTGGCATCTTCAGAGGATCTGATGTTGGGAAAGCAAGTGGAGTATATATATCTGTTGGAGTGTCCAGGGTGGGTGAAGAAACATTGTCTGTGAGTAACAAAGAAGGCAACCAGGTCAATAGTTGAGGGCATCTGAATAGAAGTAAGAGTAACAATGAAGTCTATAGCATGGGAGTAACAATGGAGATAGCAAGGTCCCTGGTGGGAGCATCTGAATAGAAGTATCCTGGCCTTTGTTTCCTTTGTTTCCTAAGTCTTATCTATTCAGTTTTACAGCACAATGATCGTTTTCAACCCACAAAAAAAAAACAAATTAGTCTTATCAGCACAATTGTTTTGAAGCACAATAATCTTCTCGGCATAGTAACTAGTTCTTATCTGCACAGTTATTTTTCAGCACAATAATCTTTCCAGCACAATCAACAAATTCTTTTAAGCACTATAACACCAATGTGTGAATTGGAAAAGGTACTCAGTCTGTTGAAATATACTAAGTCTTTTTGAAAAATATCCAAGTTGAGTGTGTTCCAAAACCTTAAATGAGGTTGATAGTTCCTTCAATGAGCACAAAACAATAGTAAAACGCCTTGCGCGTAAATTTGCGTTTTCAGTTCCTTCAGTCTTCTTTTATGCATATAACAGCCATCATAGAGGTAACTTAGTATAACAACATAGTAATAACAACAACAAATGAAATGCATAGACAATGTTAGCTAGTAATACAGTTTACAGATAATCATCCAATCCAAGCCTTTATTGGTATCTAGGCTACAAAAATATTACATAATATGCAAAAATGTTTAAAATATGCAGCCATTTAAAATAGATAAAATACATTGTACGAAACAACATTGCATGGAGTTAAAAAGTAAAAGAGTTAATACAATCCTGAAAAAGCAAAAGAGTGGAAATCTTCGAACTTACCAACCGCAAGGACTGGATAAATAAATTAATAGAACTCTCAGAAATGGACAAATTATCAACAGTAATCATAGCTCGGAAAAATTTGTTAAAGTTTGGGACCCGTTAACTGTTTATTTGAAAAGAGAACAAGAATATAACTATTTTACGTTCAACTGGTTGTGGTGGGTTTTCCGGTCTGTGTGGCCGTGGTCTGGTGGATCTTGTTCCTAACGTTTCACCTGCATCTGTGGCTAGCATCTTCAGAGGTATATCACAGAGGGAAGTCTGTTACACACTGTCCTGTGTGTACCTAAACATTCCCATTCTCACTAGACACAGTGTGTAACAGACTTCCCTCTGTGATACACCTCTGAAGATGCCAGGCACAGATGCAGGCAAAACGTTAGGAACAAGATCCACCAGGCCACGGCCACACAGCCTGGAAAACCCACCACAACAAGATAAATATAGTTTGGGAAGGAGGTGTTACAAATTGGGAATTGCTTAGTCCTTCTGTGGAGCGCCACCTTGGTGAGTTAGTGTTAGTGATTTTAATAGATTTATAACGTTGGTTAGATATTTGTATGGAATGATTTTATTGTTATATCTGGAATGATTTTATAGCCACTCTCAGCCCAACCTTGTGCCAGGGTAGGTTGGGGTATCAAATTTGATATAATAAAACAAATAAATACTAGAAGTAGTTGAGTATCTAGTTGAAAAGTTGTTAACGTTATGTAAGTTTAGTTTGACATCTTAATAATAATAATAATAATAATAATAATAATAATAATAATAATAATAATAAGCCTTTATTTGGCATAACAATAATCATAACACAATAAAAAACCTGAGATGAAAGGTACACAAATACAAAGGTTTAAGATAGAATATAAATTATTGATTGTGCATCACCTCGTAAAAATCGTGCTACCAATTCACAAGTTTCATTGTCAGAATTGTCCAGAAGGAAAGGAAGTCTACCTGATTCTCCCATTTCACTAGGTATCCTAGAAAGAATATTGGAATATTTTGATCTGATATTAGCAAATTTAGGGCAGCAAATTAATTAAGTTACTCATTAACGGTGACCTCCAACCTTTCTGAGGCAGTGTGGTGTAGTAGTTAGAGCATTGGCTGAGGACTTGAATAGATCAGAAAAGCTATGGCAGGTGCCGTGGTGCCTGGGAATTGTTTGGTCAGGCTATATTTGTGTGTATGCAAGTAACCCTCCCTTGTATTTCCAGTCATGCCTCTGGGCAGCTCCGTTGAGCGGCTGGCCACGGAGGATCCCAGCCTTGCAGAGGAGGAAGAGCAGGAGGTGCAGATATATGAAAAACACGATGATCTGCTGCACGGGCCGAAAAGGCGGAAGTAAGTGTTGCGCCCTCTTTCCTTCCTGTCGTTGTTTGAAGGGTCCGAAGCCTGCTGCGCTCAGAACTCTGGGCAACTTGGAAAATAAGAACATCAGAACATAAGAACGAGCCTGCTGGATCAGACCAGAGTCCATCTAGTCCAGCACTCTGCTACTCTCAGTGGCCTACCAGGTGCCTTTGGGAGCTCACATGTAGTATGTGAAAGCAATGGCCTTCTGCTGCTGCTGCTCCTGAGCACCTGGTCTGCTAAGGCATTTGCAATCTCAGATCAAGGAGGATCAAGATTGGTAGCCATAGATCGACTTCTCCTCCATAAATCTGTCCAAGCCCCTTTTAAAGCTATCCAGGTTAGTGGCCATCACCACCTCCTGTGGCAGCAGACCTACACAAAAGCCAAACTGAGCTCCTGTGGGACCACAGGAGATTGATTGGTTTGTGAACCTTCCATAGTTTTCTGTATGATAAGCAGGTACCAAAAAATATAAAAAATCCCCCTCAGGGCAAATGTAGACACAACTTGGTGTTTCCAATAGTGACCCACTAAGTGCCTCTTATAAGCTCACAATTAGGGTGTGAAATTCCTCTGGGAGTGAATTTCAGAAACAAGAACATCATATAATAAGGGTCAGTCCAGGCGTCCATTTAGTCTATTATCCAGTCTTACACAGTGGCCAACCAGTTCCTCTGAGGTCCAAGAATGGGCATAGAGGCTGAGGCCTTCATAAGAACCTCAGAAGAGCCCAGCTGGATCAGCCAAGTGGTCCATCTAGTCCAGCATCCTGTCTCACACAGTGGCCAACCAGTTCCTCTTGAAGTCCAACAACAGGGCATAGAGGCTGAGGCCTTCGTAAGAACATCAGAAGAACCCAGCTGGATCAGCCAACTGGTCCATCTAGTCCAGCATCCTGTCTCACACAGTAGCCAACCAGTTCCTCTTGAAGTCCAACAACAGGGCATAGAGGCTGAGGCCTTCATAAGAACCTCAGCCCAGTTGGTCTCATGCCACACAACCCAAACACAAAAAAAGTTAGGCATTGAAACAGAGTGACTCCTCCCGATCAGGCAGCGTGGGGTAGTGGTTAAGTGCGGCAGACTCTCATCTGGTGAAATGGATGTGTTTCCCCACTCCTCCACATGAAGGCGGCTGGGTGACCTTGGGCCAGTCACGGTTCTCTCAGAACTCTCTCAGTCCCACCTGCCTCACAAGGTGTCTGCGGTGGGGAAGGAAAAGGAAAACAACACACTTTGAGACTCCTTCAAGATTGAGAAAAGCGGGATATAAAAACCAATTCATCTTCTTCTTCTTCACTGTGGTTTGTCCTGTAGAGAGAAGATCGTCAGCGTGGAGTTCATGAGGAAGTACATCAACTTTGCCAAGATGCTCAAGCCAGTGCTGACTGAGGAGGCCGCGGCGTTCATAGCCAAGTCTTACTCTGAGCTTCGCAGTCAAGAAGAAGTGAACTCCGACGTTGCTCGAGTGAGTAATTTGTTGTGTTGTGCTGACTTGCGTGTTGCTGCAGGTCACCTCGGAGGCTCAGAAAAAAACTTGCTGACTTGGGACTCCAAGCAATGTAAGTAGAATCATACCAGTGGAGGGAAAAATTCCCTTCCTCCTTTCCTTGCAGCCTTATTCAAATCCAAATCCCAAACCTTTATTAGGCATAAAACCGGAGTGTGTCATGAATTCCAAATACAATAAAAAGATCATTATTGCACAACTTGCAGTACACAGAGTAAAAATGTAGCAACAGCTTCAGAGATTTCAGCATTAGAGTTATTTAGAAGCTTAGCCATGTTTATCTTATCAGAAAGGAGCATAAATCCTGTTGGTAATACAGTTCTCAAATCAGTTCTGATGTTGTTGTATTTTGAACAGTGAAGCAGAATATGAGAAAGTGAATCAGTTGTATTAGGACCGTGGTGGCGAACCTTTGGCACTCCAGATGTTATGGACTACAATTCCCATCAGCCCCTGCCAGCATGGCCAATTGGGGGGCTGATGGGAATTCGATTTCGATTTCGAATACCTTTAATGGCATATAGATTGTTTAAGATTAGCTTAGCAAGATAATAACAGCCTTTACAACTTTACAATTTCTGACGAGTTAAAATAACACCATTTAAAAATTTAGCCACCGCTTCCAACAGCTCGTAGTTGTGGCTGTTTAAAAGATATATAACCTTCTGTTTATCTGTAATGCCTTCACTTCCATGCAGGAAGGGGATGGCTGATGGGAATTGTAGTCCATAACATCTGGAGTGCCAAAGGTTCGTCACCACTGTATTAGGACAAAAACGACAGCAACGCTCATTTTGTGGGATATTAGAGAAGCGACCTTGAAGATGTACGGACGGAAAAGAGTTACACCTTGCTCTAGTCATGACCCATGCAGCCTTATCTGTTCCTGCCCCCGACCCCAGCAATCATACTTCTTTGACTGGTTCTGGTGGGTTTTCTGGGCTGTGTGGCCATGGTCTGGTGGACCTTGTTCCTAACGTTTCGCCTGCATCTGTGGCTGGCATCTTCAGAGGTGTATCACAGAGGGAAGTCTGCTACACACTGTGTGTAACAGTGTAAACAGTGTGTAACAGACTTCCTTCTGTGATACACCTCTGAAGATGCCAGCCACAGATGCAGGCAAAACGTTAGGAACAAGATCCACCAGACCATGGCCCCACAGCCCGGAAAACCCACCAGAACCAGTTGAATCCAGCCGTGAAAGCCTTCGACAAGACACTTCTTTGACTTGGTGACCTCCAAGAGGCAGAGCTGGTGTGAATTGGGTGTCTGCAGTTGGAATAGCCGAAACTGGCAAACCTTTCCTTCCCCTCTGGAGACAAGAAAGCTATTCTGGCAGAGGAGCAGCCATTGCAGTAACAGATTGGCACCCAAGCTGCCACGCCCTGCACCATGCCTAATATCTACAATTTTGCAGTTAGCATGCAGGAAACTGCGTTCTAATTACTGTTGTGCTCTAAAGCATATTTCACAGTTTTGGAATACCAGCCGTGAATGCCTGAATCTGCTTCGTGTTTATTTTGTTTGCTTTGGTCCTTCAGAGGCTGAATGGCCCTCCCTGTTGTTTTCCAGACTTGCCCCATCACGGCCCGTACGCTAGAAACACTGATCCGGCTCTCTACTGCGCACGCTAAAGCCCGCATGTGTAAAAGCATCGACGAGGTGGACGCAAAAGCCGCTTTGGATCTGGTGCAGTTTGCCTACTTCAAAAAGGTACGCGTGCCCCAGTAGCGAGCAGGGGCTCTTTGGTTTTCAGAAGCAAGGCCTCGCTGAGGAGGCAGGGCAGCGAAGTAGTCTGTTTGTGTCTTTGACGTGTCAGGATCTGTCGACCTCCCTGCAATAACCGGACTCTCAGGTTCAGAAATCAGTTTGTTGAACGGGAACACTGCGACCAGGATGCAAACAAACCTTTGTCTGTTGTGTTCGGTTGTGTTGTTCTCTAGTGAATGAAAATCGAGAGCTCTATCCTCAAGGTCATAGGTGTCAAACTCGTAGCCCTCCAGATGTTATGGACTACAGTTCCCATCATCCCCTGCCAGCACCATGCTGGCAGGGGATGATGGGAACTGTAGTCCATAACATCTGGAGGGCCGCGAGTTTGACACCTGTGCTCAAGGTGTTCTTGAAGACCCCTTACTTGCCGTGTTCGGACACAGGGTGCATGCCGGTTAATCATGATTAAAAGATTAAGAGTCTATATCTTCACAAAAGTCACCAACGATTCCTCCGTCCTGTATGAAATGCCACATCGTTAGTAGGTAGATGCTTTGAGACAGGACCCGTTTGTTTATTTACTTGATTTAATAGACCGCCCACCCCCAGAGGGCTCTGGGCAGTGTACAATAGATAAAACACAATAAAATTAGAACAACAACAAGTTAAAACGATATAGTTGCATGACCTCCACAGCACTTACAACTGCCCAGAAAAATCCACTTTTGGGAGAGAACAGGCACAACACATTTGCGGCCAGAGATGGTATCGCGGGGGGGGGGGGGGGGGGGGCGCGTGGGTAGATGAAAAAGAAGTGGCGATCAGCAGCTGGCTCTATCAAAGGCCCAGTGGAACAGCTCTGTTTTGCGGGCCCACGGAACTGCTGAAGGTCATAAGAACATAAGAACTAGCCTGCTGGATCAGACCAGAGTCCATCTAGTCTAGCACTCTGCTACTCGCAGTGGCACACCAGGTGCCTTTGGGAGCTCCCATGCAAGATGTGAAAGCAATGGCCTTCTGCTGCTGCTGCTCCTGAGCACCTGGTCTGCTAAGGCATTTAAGAACATAAGAACATAAGAAAGAGCCTGCTGGATCAGACCAGAGTCCATCTAGTCCACACTCTGCTACTCGCAGTGGCCCACCAGGTGCCTTTGGGAGCTCCCATGCAAGATGTGAAAGCAATGGCCTTCTGCAGGGCCAGAGAAGGCCCTGGCCCAGGTAGAGGCCAGTCATACCATAGGGGGGCTGGGGATCACCGACAGGTTTGCCTGTGCAGAGCGCAGAGGCCTGGTTGGGACATGTGGGGATTGCAGATTCTTACAGATTCTTTGGTTTCTGACTCGTCTCAAAGGTTCTGGAGAAAGAAAAGAAACGGAAGAAGCAGTCCAGAGACGAGGCAGAGCAAGAAACAGACGAAGAAGAGGAACGGGAAACCGAAAGGAAGCAGAAAAAGAGGTGGGCCAAAAGACAAGAGGCGGAAGGCAAACCGGAACAGCGCGTTTGTGTTGGAATCTGGTTGCTAGGATGGCAGAGGTGGCCAATCGCAGGCTTTGGGTCCTCTTTTTGAAAACGCGGGCTGGCCACGAGAGTCCTGTGCTGTTATAGAAGGGCGACCAAGAATAATTGAGGAATCTTTTGGTTTTGCCCCCTTGATATTCTTTGCCGTCTCCCAGACATGGTGGGATCATTTGCTTCATTTCTTACAGTCCAAGGTGAAGGTAACAAGGATGTAGGTAACGTCTAAATAAGCACTAACACATTAAACACGTCACCCACTAGGCAGCCAATTTAGGTTTGGTATTTCTTATATATTAAGGAACAGTGCTCATCACACACAATTGTAATCGTATATCTATGTCATATCAACAGAATTTCATCATTCACTGTTGTATCAGCACATGAATTATTTTTCTCTTTTTCTATTCAATAATCTAAACATAAACAGTCCCTTCAAAGGTGTTTCCACATTCATTCAAATTCCAGGTTCTTGCAGTTGATCACAAAAGTTCATTCATAAATATTGCGGTCTTCAATTCATTGCTGGCAGGAACGCATCGCACGAAATTGCGCTCTTCGGTAATATCCATTGACAGATTACCTATAAAACACCTCATATGCAAGTAAATGGCAAATTGGCACTGATGAAGGCACCGAAGAGCGCAAACCCCCTTCGACCCACAACAATTAGAGTTGGCAAGGGCCCATGGTGGATGGAATATAGGCTGTCACACTGTCAAAATCCCAAAAACAGCAACAAACTCATGTAGAAGAACAGTAGTTTATTGAAGATGAGGATCTTCCCTGGCTAAAGCCAGAACTGGGATTTGCCCGCGCAAACCCCTATAGTTAAAGCAGGGTGCACACACACACACACACACAGCCATCGTGGGACTGCCTGCCAAAAGAACTGCAAATGAGATAACAGCGAAGACAGCCAGGCACTGACCTTGGACAGCACCTGGTACTATATAGCATCACACAAAAGACACAGAAAAGTCAGCTAGAAATGCAATTAACCCATTCCACCACCCCCAGCATCCAGAAAGCAGCAAAAGCAAACCCCAAAATAAACAGACCTCCCGACACACACACAGATCTGTGTGACTCCTGTCGAAGGCAGTCGGGTCTCTTGCAGCCAAGTGTAGTGGATGGCTCCCCCTGGTGACTGGAAGCAGCTACAACGCTTGGGCTCGGGAGTGGAGTGACGCCAGCAGGACTACCCGATCTGTGTGTGAGAGGCCGGCTGATCCCGTCACCTTAGCAGGCAGATCACTTGAGTTTCTTACACAAAAAATAGCAAACAGAGAGGCATTTTCCCAATTTTTAAAAAGTTTTTTTCTGAGAAAGCAACCCCTCGGTGCACAGGCTTGACCACCTGTGTGGGTCTGTGTCTCGCTTCGTTGTAGACTAACGAGCCAGGGATGACACAGTTCCAATAAAGCTCTTGAAACCTTCCTGAGTCTTGTTGATGATTGGAGTAACAAGCCCTAAAATTGGGATGGCGACGGCAAACCACCCCGTAAACTTAGTCTGCCTAGTAAATGTTGCGATGTGATGTGCTTGCGCCTTTTTCTACATATTTGTCTGATAATATTTCTGTTATCTTCTTTGTGCTCCTTCAGAAGGAAGGCCACGGGAGGGGAGCGACCCGATCCCTACGACTTCAGCGACACAGAGGAGGAGATGCCTGAGGGTGAGCCGCTCCTCCAGTCCTTCTCAGAGCAACAGAGTCCAGGAGCGCCATTTGGCAAAGGATGTTGTTGTGCTGTGGAATCTGCTGGCAGGCTTTTATCTGCCAGTGTCGCAGCAGCTGTGTAGAACCGTCATTCCAGCAACTCCTGCTCAACCAAAAGGGGTCTTGTTTGCTCTCCTCCTTGTGGGGTAGCTGCCCCCTAAATGTAAGAGGGGTGGGGCTAGGAGGCAATTGACTAAGCAGGTTGGTCAAAGAAGCCGTAATGCTAAACCAGTGGTGGCGAACCTATGGCACCCGTGCCATAGCCCTCCGCACTCAGAGCCCTCTCTGTGGGCACGCATGCACAGAGTTTGTCATGTGATAATAGAGCAGTTATTTCAGGGAGATTATTAGCATTAAACCTAAGACCTAGTTTTGGGGAAGCAGTGTAGGTAATCCTGTTAAGCGCTGTTAAACCCTACTGATTTTCATGGGAAGAACTAAAGCATGATCCTTTACCTGGAAGTAAGCTTGGTTGCTGGCAATGGGGCTTGCTTCTGAGTAAATCCTCCTAGGGTCATGATTCACCCATTCGAAGCGTTGCACAGTTGCTTCAAAGCAAAGCCACCGACTACCACCAAGCTTACTCCCGAGTAATGCGCGCCTTGGAGCCAACTGTTTTTTCTATACTAAAACCTCAGTATTCAGGTTAAATTGCCATGTTGGCACTTTGCGATAAATAAGTGGGTTTTGGCTTGCAGTTTGGGCACTCGGTCTCGAAAAGGTTCGTCATCACTGTGCTAAACAAAGGCAAAAAGGCCAGCTGCTGACCGGTGTTGCTTGTTTTGGAGGCTGGTTGGTAGGAAAGATTAGATTTACCAAGGGTGTGTATTTCCTTTTGATCGATGCTTTCTTTCCCCGCACAGCTCTGGGGCAAATTGAGGTTGCCCGTGCCTTGAATTGGCATGTGAGACTTCTTCTTGCCCGTTTGAGCCTTCCCAAAGCAAGTGGTGTTTACAATTTGCAGGAAAACTCAAGTTTTGAAAAAGTTTATTGAAGGGGTTGCAACTCTGTAACCGTTTGCACGTTCTCTGTTTCTCCTTGGACCTCTTGGACTATGAGCATTTGACCTGACCCTGGAATCCAGAAAACAGGGAATTTTGAGCTACCTTTCTTGAAGTCAAAACCCTGCCTTTTCCCAAATTGCCTCTTTCATTGTATACAGTAGTTGTCTATTCCCTGAGTACACACAGTCCACCTGATATAATGTTTGTCATATGCTATTTGAGGTTCCTGGCTGTATGATTGAAATACGCTTTGGGAGGCAAAGATTGCTATGATAACTGCTCTGTTCAAGAGCAACAAAACGTAACTCAAGGGTATGCAAAGGATAATGCTTTAGCTATTGAAATAATGTATTACTGAAATAATAATGAAATAATACAAAGAATAATGCTTTGGCTATTGAAATAATTGACTGTGTTCATCAGCTGCAAGAAGACATAAACTGCTTTACTGTCTTTGCTGATGCATTTTGCTTTTCAGAATAATAAATGGTGCATGAACAGAGAATAAGTTAAATCCTGTTTTTAACTCCATCCTTTTTCTGTCCGGGTGTTTCCAGTTCAAGCACGGACCCCCAAATCTCCTGATCCTCCAGGAACCGGAGAGACTAAAACAAAACTGGCTGAATCTAGGTGGGTATCTTACAGAATGACAAAAAACTCCTGACTTTTAAATTATTTCAAGCAATTTTGTGGCTGTCCTTTTCAGCCTGAAGATCTGAAATCTTTCAGCCAGCTGCCAGGTTGTGTGATGTTGTGGACTTTTCGAACATGACATTATGCCCTTTCAGTGTGATGGACAAGAATCCTAGGAGATCCGGTTCAGATCCACCATGGAGGCTTGCTAGGGTGACCTTGGGCTTATCACAAACTCCCAGTTTGGCCAATCTGACAGGGTTGTTGTGAGAATGCGGGGGGGGGGGGGGGGAACTGGGGAGAAAAGCGGGATATAAATAAATAATAATAATAAGAAGAGTTTGGATTTATATCCCCCCTTTCTCTCCTGCAGGAGACTTAAAGGGCCTTACAATCTCCTTGCCTTTCCCCCTCTCACAACAAACACCCTGTGAGGTGGGTGGGGCTGAGAGAGCTCCGAGAAGCTGTGACTAGCCCAAGGTCACCCGGCTGGCGTGTGTGAGAATATACAGGCTAATCTGAATTCCCCAGAGAAGCCTCCACAGCTCAGGCGGCAGAGCTGGGAATCAAACCCGGTTCCTCCAGATTAGATACACGAGCTCTTAACCTCCTACGCCACTGCAGTGTATCGACCTTACAACATTCACAGTGTAATGGACTTATCTTGAACTAAAGCCCCCCCATGCCAAACAGGGCCTTCTTTATGTAGGCCCCATTTGCTTTCTAGCTGGAAAAGGAAGCTGATCATGAGGCACTGAGTGGAATTCATTGTTAACTCTGTTTTCTTCTCCCTGCGTAGGCTGAAAGAATTCAAGGCTGCCCTTCTGGAGGTGTTCCGCTCAACTCACGCGCAGTCGGTTGGTCTGGAGAACGTGATGAAGTCCATCAACCAAGATAGGCCGACACCCTTCTTGTCTTCTGAGGTGAAGGCAGCTCTGGAGCAGATGCAAGACGACAACCAGATCATGATGTCGGATGACATAATTTTCCTGATCTAAGTATGCCTAAGAGAAAGCGGAGAGTTCCCCTTCCCGCTTGGAGCTCCTTTGTGTGATAGCCCCCCCACCCCCCAAAAAAAGTATTGGGTTGATCAGAACCTTGCCTTTCAGCTTGGATCAATGTGTATGAGGAAAGCCAGGACTCCTTTTTGAAGGATCTTTGTAGCTATGTCCTTCGTCTTTGCTTTTTCAAAGAAAGGGGAAATCTTTGTTTTTGAATTACTTAACTACCTTGTAAGCTACTTTAATCCGTGTGTCCTAAATCGATTGGTGGTTGCGAGTATCGAAACAAACCTCTGTTGTCAAATTCTCACAGTTTAAAACATTTTCATTATAGAAGCCGCTACTGCTCTTCCAGATCCATTCCTACATCCTGTCTTTGTTTCCTCAACTGCGCAATGAATCGAAGCTTAAATTATGTACCTAGAGTTTAACACACAAACTTCACTCTGTGATGAGGACTTTTAAAACAAGCTCAAATGTTTTGTTTCTGAGGCAATTAAAGTATATTTAGAACCAAAAAGGTACTGTGAGATCAGTGTGTGAGCATGTGCGTGTATTTCTGTTTTGTGAGTGCCGACACCTTTGAACAATTGATTTTTGAAGCTTGGCTGAATCATTTTGATGTTACATACCATGTTTCCCCGAATATAAGACAGTGTCTTATATTAATTTTTGCTCCCAAAGATGCGCTATGTCTTATCTTCAGGGGATGTCTTATTCTTCTGTGTTCTGTTCGTCGGGCATGCTTCCAAACAAAAACTTTGCTGTGTCTTACTTTCGGGGGATGCCTTATATTTCGCACTTCAGCAAAACCTCTACTATGTCATATTTTTCGGGGATGTCTTATATTCGGGGAAACAGGGTAACATGAGAAGATCTCCCCCCCCCCCCTGTAAAGAGATTGCAAACAACTGCTTTTGTCCACAGGAAAAGCCACCTAACTCTTTTTATTAGTATCAGCTACTTGAGTGACACAAAACAGCATGAAAAATTATATATATTTAGAACCAATATTATATATATATATATAATTTTTCAATAATAACAATATTAAAAGAAACCGCAAGGGTAGAACACCAAGTGCCCTGAGCATTGGAGAGCTAGCATACAGGTAGTATTCTAATCATCAAAGACATTAATACGGAATAGACATTAATAGATGATTGTGATCATTAGTTTCTGGTCACATTTCTTACAAGCGAAATGTCACACTATCCAAGTTTTGACCTTATTTTTGAGAATAGTTTGGAAATTATATTTTCCATTTTTAAACCTCACCAAACTTGGGTGGTATCATCAGGAGAGTCTACAGAAAAACTCCTGAAATGTTGGTGCTGCCAGCCTAAAAACTGTGCCCCCTGCAGCCCAAAAACTGAAAAAACACTAAAAAAAATACAAAATCCTCCACAAACGGAGGGCGGAGCTTCGGACATGCAATGGGGGGGTTGAACCTGAGAACCCGCCCTTACCTACGTCCTTGACACAGACCTACACTATTATTATTATTGTTATTGTTATTATTATTATTATATTTCATAGACCGCCTCATCCCCAAAGGGCTCTAGGCGGTTCACCTAGCAGCCTTTTTTTCATTCCCCACCACGTTAACAAATTGACATTTAATTAGCAAGTTTTCCTGTTCCCAGTTCCCAGTCAGTCAGGAACACAGTTCCTGAGCTGTGGAGGCTTATCTGGGAAATTCAGATTAGCCTGTGCACTCCAGCACACGCTAGCTGGGTGACCTTGGGCGAGTCACGGTTCTTCGGAGCTCTCTCAGCCCCACTTACCTCACAGGGTGTTTGTTGTGAGGGGGGAAGGGAAAGGAGATTGTCAGCCCCTTTGAGTCTCCTACAGGAGAGAAAGGGGGGATATAAATCCAACCACCACCACCACCTCCTCCTCCTCCTCTTCATCTTCTTCTTCTTCTTCATCATCATCATCATCATCACTGCTAATTCCAGTCACAGCCAAATCTGTGGATACTAAAATCCAGAGATTGGAGCCATGGACAGACCTGAGATGCGGGAAAAAAAGCCCCAGATTTTCAGAAAAATCTTTTGAAGTAGGGTTAACCTCCTCTAAATAATAGAAGTAGCTCCTGTAGCTTTAAGAAACGAATGCCCCCAGCAGCCATGGCTACTGCAGCCACAACAGTATTGCCAGTTGGTTCTGGTGGGTTTTCCAGGCTGTGTGGCTGCGGTCTGGTGGATCTTGCTCCTAACGTTTCACCTGCATCTGTGGCTGGCATCTTCAGAGGTGTATCACAGAGAGAAGTCAGTGTGTACACTTCTGAAGATGCCAGCCACAGATGCAGGTGAAACGTTAGGAACAAGATCCACCAGACCATGGCCACACAGCATGGAAAACCTACCACAACCAGTTGAATCCGGCAGTGAAAGCCTTCGACAGTATTGCCAGCCTCTAAGCCTTGGTTTCTGTCAGTCAAAGCCAGGGAGAGGGGCAAGGCCCTTTCCAGGGCTTTTGAGAGAAGACTCATCAGGGCCTGATCTACTTGGGTGACTTCTGGTAATTGAAATCTCATATCTTTTGTAGTAAAACATCCCTATGAAAATAGGGTTGCAGATAACTTTGAGTAGGCACCTATTTATCTACTAGGTCAACATTATCAGTATCATGATAAGCTAAATAACTAAGAATGCAAACGCACCCTAAAGGAAGGTACAGTGGAAGAAGAGAAGGCTGTAGGTTTCAATTGTTGATAATATTGGTACAGGTTCCCATAGTGGTGGGATTCAAACTGGTGTAGCGCCAATGGGGCTGGGCGGGGCACAATGGGGTGTGGCAGGGCATTCCGGGGGTGGGGCATTCCTGGGCGGGGCTGGGGCAAGGACGCAGCCACTGCGCCGGTCTCTGGGTGGGAAACGAATGTACGCAGGCGCAGGCTGCCACGCACGCTGGTGCACCTCCTGCTAGACTGTTTCAAGTTCTGCGCGCTACTGCTGAGAGGAGGGGTGTAACTAAGGCGAGGAGGGGGGTAACTAAGGCAAAAATCACGTGGCAAAATCACCAATTAGTAACCCCCTCTCAGCACACACAGATAATTAGGAACCTACTCTCGGGAACCTGTGAGAACCTGCTGGATCCCACCTCTGTACATACCTCTTTCCACCTCTCTGCAATATACCATTTGGGGTGTTTTTTTCTCATGTGTATAATCTGTTTCTTTAAAAGGAAAACACTATAACGGTGCTTCATTGTGTGTAGCTGATTGCAGAAATTGTCTACTATTGCTAAAGAGCCTTCATCTCTCTCTCCCCTTCTCTATCTACACACCATGTTTTCGACTCTTTATTTTCAGAGATTTTTTAAGCCCCAAATTCTTGCTTTTGAAAACGCAGATCTGAATTTCTCGCAGCCAGGAAACATGCGGGCTATGAAAATTAAGTTAACCCCATTAAGTTAGCCGAACTTTCCGTTTGCATCATGCAGTCTGCTAAGTCAGCGGTGGTGTTTGCGACTGTGGCTGAAAAACACAAGCTAAACAGTTTTGGGAGGTTTTAAGACTCTCCCAAACTTGCTGCAGAAATCTTGCTGCTCTAGATTCAGGGGTAGGGTCGATATTGTGAGGGTTTATCTTTACTCTTGTCTACAGTCAGACATAGCTTTCTAGGGAGTGCCAGGCTTTCTTACCTTTATTTGGTGGGAGGCTGCTTCATCTGAAGTCTAGAATGTTTATTTCGGCTGTGCTATAGCTTCTACTTGATAATGTTGGAAAGTCACAGCTAACTTGCAGTGATCCCATAGAGTTTTCAAGGCAAGAGATGGTTGATGGGGTTTGTTTATCTATCTATCTATCTATCTATCTATCTATCTATCTATCTATCTATCTATCTATCTATCTATCTATCTATCTATCTATCTATCTATCTATCTATCTATCTATCTATCTATCATCTATCATCTATCATCTATCATCTATCATCTATCATCTATCATCTATCTATCTATCTATCTATCTATCTATCTATCTATCTATCTATCATCTATCATCTATCATCTATCTATCTATCTATCTATCTATCTATCTATCTATCTATCTATCTATCTATCTATCTATCTATCTATCTATCTATCTATCTATCTATCTATCTATCATCTGACTTTTATACCGCCCCATCCCCGAAGGGCTCCGGGCGGTGTACAACAAATAGTCACATACAAAAGAAAACAGCTAAAACCTTCAAAAGCAGCGATAAAAATGAAGACTGATCATAATAACTAAGATGAATAAAGTGGCGTCCAGCTACCCCATCTCTAAATCCTCTCTCACAAGGGAGAAACAGCAAATTTAGAAGGGAAACTGAATGGATGTGAGGAAGTCACCTTGAGTAATTATCCCGATTAAGACTGAAGAATTGTAATCAGAAGAAGAATATATCGAAAACGGTTACAGTAGCGCAACCCGTTTATTATTGGATATTCAATCGAAGGACTTGGCTCAGACCGGTCCGCATTGCCATATAGACTTACTTCTCCTGACTGGAATGCAGTATATGCAGCTATTGATAAGTGATTGATTTTCTTCAAAGAAGAGGTCCCGTCCAAGTACCTATACGGACGAAGACATAGGACCGAGTGAAGAAGACATCGTTTAGTCACCTTGACCATGTTGTAGGGTGATGTGATATGTGTAGTATTGGAAGAGTCTAGGCTCTGATGTTGTTTGCACTTTTCACTGGTTGCACTTTATGTATTGCACTTCATATGTGGGCTTAGTGCAATTGATAAAGCAGCGGTTGATGCAGCGCGTTTGTTGTTTGTGGAGAAACAGCAAATCCCAAGATGGCAGGGGGCCCAGATGTAAAGGACCAAGGGGGGGGGGCACCATCAGCGGCTGGTTCCTCCAAAGGTTTGCCTTTGCCTGTCTCTGCATGGGCTGAGAGTTTGAGCAGAGGCGTATCTAGGCAAACTGGAACCTGAGTTTGGCGCCCCTCCCCCGTATGGGCGGCCCCCTCCCCCACCACAACCAAACAATGATTTTTGCACCAGCTCACAAAACACCTCACACCCCCAGCAAAACATGCACGGCTCTCTCCCCACCAACCCTCTTTCCTAATTTTGTCCTCACACCAACCCTATGAGGTAGGTTGTTAGCCTGAGAAACAGCTCCAAGCCAGTTCAAGTGGGTATTAAGCATGTAAATCTCTCACAAATCACCCCCAGCAAAACATTTACCAAACAAATGTCAGTATCATCTCTCACAAAACACCTCCAATGGAATCCACCCCCAAACAGCATCACTTTCAATGGTGTTTAAACTAGGGAGCCCAGATTCTTCTT
This sequence comes from Sphaerodactylus townsendi, assembly GCF_021028975.2. Lineage (NCBI taxonomy): Eukaryota > Metazoa > Chordata > Lepidosauria > Squamata > Sphaerodactylidae > Sphaerodactylus > Sphaerodactylus townsendi. The sequence goes on from NC_059425.1 coordinate 195,091,734, forward strand.
TTAAATCCACCTTAAAGGGAGAATCTGGGGTCCCCAGTTAAACAACATTGAAAGTGATGCTGTTTGGGGGTGAATTATCCCCCACCCTGAAACAGCATCACTTTCAATGTTTAAACTGGGGACCTCACATTCTCCCTTTAAATCCATGCTGAAGGGGGTGGATTTAAAAGGAGAATCTAGAGAAATTTGGGCGGGGGCAGGGTGCCTGCTGTCAGGGGGTGCAGTTGTTAAGCTAGCAGCACCAAAATTTCAGGTATCTTTAGGAGACTCTCCTGGTGATACCACCCAGGTTTGGTGACGTTTGGTGCAGGGGGTCCAAAGTTATCGGCCCTCAAAGGTGTAGCCCCCATCTCCTATTAGCTCCCTTTGGAAACAATGAGGGATGGGGCACCCCCCTTGGGAGTCCATAAGTTTGGACCCCCTGAACCAAACCTCACCAAACTTGGGTGATATCATCAGGAGAGTCTACCGAAAAATTTCTAAAATGTTGGTGCTGCTAGCCTAAAAACTGTGCCCCCTCCAGCCCAAAAACTGAAACAACACTTAAAAAAATACAAAACCCACACAAACAAACCTGAAATTTTTGCGCCCCCCCCCCACGTGACCAAATGGAGACGCCTGGGGACATTTGACTACCCATGTCCCCATGGCACATGGGTACGCCCCTGGTTCTGAGAGAACTGAGACTAGGCCAAGGTTTCATGTGGAGGAAGGGGAAATACACCTGGTTCTCTAAATCAGAGCCCACTGTTCTTAACCACTGACTACACCATGCTGGTTCCTGTATTTCCCTGTAAAAAGTTCATGAATGACGTTAGTTTTCCCTTGCGAATTCTGCACACTTTTGGGGTGGGTGGGTGGGAGGTGTCTTTATATTTGTGTTGTCACCATATGAGAATTGCAGCAGCTTGGAGGGCTGGTCTATCTCCCATGGAGACGCAACGGGTAGGCCTGTTTACCAATTACGTTCACTTGCGGGTAGACCAGCCCTCCAGAGACATTGTGCAGGAGAAAAAAGCCAATGCTTCTTTTTGAAACATCTGCAAGACGTTTTAGTTCCATTGTGCAGAATGGTGCAGCGGTTAAGAGAGGTGGACTCTGATCTGGAGAACCGGGTTTTGGTACTCCGTTCCTTCACGTGAGGAGCAAACTGAACTGGTGAACCAATTCTGATTCCTCCACATGAAGCCTGCTGGATGACCTTGGGTTAGTTGCAATTCTGTTCTACCTCAGAAGGTGTCTGCTGTGGGAAGAGGAAGGGAAGGAATGTGCAAGCTGTTTGAAACTCCTTCCAGCTGAGAAAAGCAACTCCTCCTCCTCGTCTTCCTTGCCAGTGTAAGCACAGAACAGGGAAATTATTTTATACTAGCGGGCCCAGCCATGCATTGCTGTGGCAATTGTCCTTCTCATCACAGTCCGCAACCCACACAGATGTCCATGCAGGTCCAATGATCCCTAGCATAGCCTTTTGGGGTGGTCAGATGGAATCCCTCTGTCCCTTTTCAATGCATATCGTTATATGGTGCTGTCTTGTTTTTTTAGTATAAGGTAACCCTTCCCATTCCACAACGGAACTGTCCAGAGTGCGAATCCTGCTGTCCGTGAGGCTGGTTGACACGCACAGTCCTGGCTTGGGTAAGGCAGAACTGGGGCAAGGAGGCTATCCCAGTCAGGCAGCAGAGGCAGAAGGAATGAAAGATTGCCACTCAGATCGGCGACTTTCAGCTCCTAGATTTGCGTAAAGAGGCCGTAACGCAAGTAAGAAGCCTAGCAGCTTTAGTGTAGGTTTGCCCCCACCCCGTGGATTTTCTTAGAAGAAAAAGGCAAACTCCAGCTCGCTTTTAGTAAAAGAGAGCTGTATAGCAAATATGGGTGAGGAAGTGGGTAAGTGGTGGTTGGATGTGAGGGAGGGCAGAGTGAGGTGTGTGAGGAAGAGCTGGATGTGTACTATTGCGTGGTAGCAGGAGTGGGTGAGGCACAGATGAGTGAGAAAGTTACTCTGCGTGTGAGGGGGGGGGCCTCAATCCTGACGTCTCACACGGCAAAGTGTGTATGTGTTTCACTTCCACTCGTATTACCTACCAGTATTACCTATGTACTGTTTTCACTGCTCATCTCTGCCCATCTGAGCGAACATCCTAAGCCCTCAGGCCACAGACAGACAGGCTGCATGAACATTCTAAGGGTGACAGTTAAACAGAGGCAGCTTCATGTCCTGGTGCGCCAGGAAAAAGACGTTTTGCCTAGCTCAGGTATGGACTTTTGGCGATTTGAAGGTCCGAGTACCTGCCCGCAACAGGGAGGGACGTCCTGTGAAAATTTGGGGGTGATCCGTCCAGCAGCTTCTGAGGGAGACCATCAGGGACAAACACACTGTTAGATTTATAGATAGATAGATAGATTAAGCCAGTCAATGCCTTTTACATCTCTGTGCTGACAACCATAAGCTGCGAAGCAGGAGATGACGTTTAAGGTTTTCTGAGGAAAAATCATGTAGGCCTCAATCAAGCTTTCTGAAAAAGATTCTGGTAAAAATACAGCTTAATGTCATTGCACAGAATCATAAAGAATGTCTTTGTTAAGAGAAAGCATTCAATGTTCCTGCATTCCAGAAAAAGATACTTTTTAAGATTCTGTGCAAGTCAAAGCTCATGAAAATAATATCTTCAACTAGAGCATATCTAAAAGCACAGACCCAGAAATTAGAAAATAGAAATAAAGCATTTAAACATTCAGCTAACGTATACTTATATGTAATTTAAGCAGGTTTTTTAAAAAACATTTTTAGTATTAAAAATTCTTGCTTAAAAATATAGCAAAGGCACTTTGCTTTCTAAACAGCCCTATTGTTTCTTCCCACATTCCAAAGAAAAAATACTTTCACTTAGCAACTAGCTAACAAAGTGTGTGTAAAAAACTGGTCAGCAGAATTAAAGCAAAGTGTGGGTCAAGCCATGTAAAAAACATATTCTTAAAAAGGCTATTTAACAATGTATCGCCACGATTAACAATGATGAGAATATTGAAACGTCATGAACTGACAACATTTAGCTTTGCAACATTTATAGCGCATCAACTGTTTTTATCCTGTAAAAACTGTGACGTTTGTATAATCAGCGCAACTCCTCTAATTCTAAATAAACCCTCTGTTAAGTTAAAATAAAAAGTATTTATTTAATTCTATTCCTTGTTAGGTCAAACTTATTAGCTAATTTTATTAAACACGTTGCCCCAATAGTAACACCACTGCCTGCCTTTGCGTAACAACCTGATATGAACATATAGTTTATGATGTTTTAAGCCATTGTATTTAATCATACAAGTTATATTAGAGTAATTCACTGGGTACCAAGCACTTCAAAAACTTACTTTCGTAGGAAGAAATGAAACTCATAGAGCAGCCTTTTGACACCTGAGCCTTTGGATTTGGGAAAATGAAATTTCAGGGCCCCACGCAGGAGATAAGGAATTCAAGCAGAGGCTCACAAATGTTAACATTGATTAAGGTAAAATAGAAACCAGTAGTTGTTATATAAACCTTTTACATAAGGTGTTTTTGACTGAAGTTTCACCAAATATGGGAATGGGCCAGGTGTGGCAAAAGGTGGGATGAGATGACCAGGTCTGTACGTCTTCTTGACTCAAACCAATGGTCAGAAGACAAGGAGGGATGTTTGTAAGAGGGTATAAATTATGTTACACAAGCAACAGCCCCTTTGAACCTCCTCCCTGTTGCTAACAGAGGAGAGGTCCCTCTTCTGCGCAGAATTGAAAACAATAAATCTCTGAACACTGAAGAAGCTTTTGGATGGTTATTTTTGTAACCGGTCAGAGCCTTTGCTCTGTGGACAGGGCCTTGCCCTGTGCCTTTCAAACCTTTGACTTCCTTGGTGGTCTCCAAGCAAAGTCAACCCTGTCTAGCTCGTGAGATCCGATGAAATTAGGTGAAACTGGGCCATCCAGAACTGGGCAGTGCGGAACTAACTATAGGCTTTTGCCAAAGGCCTTTGTGGGAGGATCACTCGACTCAGATTACTCAAAACCAGACTCGAGATGCAAATGAGCAAGTGAAACTGTGTGTCTGACAGATCCTGGCAAGCTCTGGGGGTTGCAAAAGACACCTCTTCCTAGGCTGCGATCTACTTTCTCAGTTGTCGCTTTCCTTTATCCTAATTGGCAGGCCTTTGGGGGAGAGAATGGCTGAAGACAACAGGAAAACAACGTTTGATGTTGGCACTGCTTAGGCAACGTATTTCCTCATTTTTCATCCTGACCTGAAAAAGACACATCGTGTTCAGTAATTAATGATTGCATTTTCTTAGTGAAACTCGCAACAGGAAGTAGAGATTGTACTGCAAAGCTGGGGTCAAATTGCCTATGCTTTGGGCTCAATTTGGCTGGAGGAGGAGGAGGAGGAGTTTGGATTTATATCCCCCTTTCTCTCCTGTAAGGAGACTCAAAGGGGCTTACAATCTCCTGTCCCTTCCCCCCTCACAACAAACACCCTGTGAGGTAGGTAGGACTGCAAGAGCTCCGAAGAGCTGTGACTAGCCCAAGCTCACCCAGTTGGCATGTGTTGGAGTGCACAAGCTAATATCGTTCACCAGATAAGCTTCCACAGCTCAGGTGACAGAGCAGGGGATCAAACCCGGTTCTGCAGATTAGAGTGCACCTGCTCTTAACCACTACATCACGCTGGCTCTTAAGACAACCACTGGCGAGTTCTGGGTTTTCTCTTAGAGGTAGGTCTCAAGGCTCAAATGCCTCAGCTGGGGTCCTTCTTTTAGGTTGCCAACTCTAGCGTGGGAAATTCCTGGAGATTTGGGGAAGGGAACGAGGGTGGGATTTGGGGAGGGGATGGGCCTCATTGTTTGAAATATATTTCTCGTTTTACTAGTTTTAAGTATTTAACAAAACTATATTTCAATTACACAGTTGCCTGCACATTTGAGAGTTTCATAATATCTATGGCCCCTTCCGCACAAGCAAAATAATGCGTTTTCAAACCACTTTCACAACTGTTTGCAAGTGGATTTTGCCATTCTGCACAGCTTCAAAGAGCACTGAAAGCAGTTTGAAAGTGCATTATTCTGCATGTGCGGAATGAGCCATAGAGTTGGAAGAGACCCTAAGGGCAATCCGGTCCCATCCCCTGCAATGCAGGCACACACAATCCAAGCACTCCTGACAGATGGCCATCCAGCCTCTGTTCAAAAACCACCAAAGAAAGAGACTCCACCACACTCTGAGGTAGTGCATTCCACTGTTGAACAGCCCTGACTGTCAAGAAGTTTGTACTGATGTTTAGGTGGGATCTCTTTTCCTTCACCTTGAACCCATGACTCCTGGTCCTAGTCTCTGGAGCAGCAGAAAATAAGCTTGTTCCCTCACCAACATGACATCCCTTCAAATATCCAAACGTGGCTATCGTGTCACCTCTTAACCTTCTCTTCACCAAACTAAACATCCCCAGCTCCCTAAGTCTCTTCTTGTAGGGAATGGATTCCAGACCTTTCACCATTTTGGTTGCCCTCCTCTGAACCCGTTCCAGCTTGTCAATATCCTTCTGGAATTGCGGTGCCCAGAACTGTACACAATATTCCAGGTGAGGTCTAAACAATGCAGAATAGAGAGGTACAATCACATCCCTTGATCTTGACACTATACTCCTATTGACACAGCCCAGAATCGCATTGGCAAGGTTCACCCAGGGCTATCCTGGTATACATAGGTTGTCGATTCCAGTTACCCTCTCTCATTCTCTTTCTCCAGCTAATTCCCCCAACCAAAGAGGAGATTCCCTACTTAGGGTCACAGGTCCGGACTGTGGAGCTTAAAGAAAGGATAACTGTAGAAATGAATTCCCCTTCCAAAAAGTTTGAGGATTTCCATGTTAAGACCCTGACACTTTTTCATTTGTTAAAAGTTTGGCAATCTTATCTCATGTCGTAGAAGAACGTGCTATGCCCAGTCCTGTCACTACGTAGAGTCACCATTTTTTGTGCATAAATAAGAAATTGCTCATATTTTCTAGATTCAGTCCCTGCAAGTTGTTTTTTTAAGGTTTCCAGATTGGTTTTCTATCAGATGTACTGATGTTGGATTCCCTGTTCACACAAAATAGTGAGTATAGTAATCAAGAGGACTCGGTCCCAGTATGTGAGTTGTTCCAATATGTACGGTGCGGTATTCATTCATTCATTCATTCATTCATTCATTCATTCATTCATTCATTCATTCATTCATTTATTTAGATCACCCTCCCCAGAAGGCTCAAGGCGGTGTACAACATTATTAAATATAATACAATAAAACACATAAAAACAATAAATTAAGTTCCACAGTTAAAACAACCAGTATGGTGACTTTACCCTCCCAACCCCAACCCCAACTTTGCCCACGGGAGGCCTAGATGACAATGAGGAACGGACTGATGTGTGGAAGGAAATGGCCTGTATGTTATCCCTTTAAGCCATTAGCTAGGTCTACTTCTTAATTCTAAGGGAGAAGAGGGGTTGAAGTTGCTCAGCAGAGAGGCAAGACAAGTCTGAGGATGCTCAGAAATAGTTTATTTAGAGTTCTGAGCCATGAACCTGTGTGTGGGAGGAGGACTAGTCATTTATTGCTGCCCTTCAGTGTTTCTCAGCAGTACACAATGTCTTTAGATGCTAGATTTGCAATCTAGTGCATTGATGCGTTGCATTTCAGTTGCTTGGTTGCTTGTGAGCCAAGCATGGTGTAGTGATTAAGAGCAGATGGCCTCTAGTCTGGAGAATCGGGTTTGATTCTCCACTCCTTCACATGAGCAGCGGACTCTTATCTGGTGAACTGGATTTGTTTCCTCGTTCCTCCACAAGAAGCCTGCCGGGTGATCTTGGGACAGTCACCGTTCTCTCTGAATTCTCTCAGACCCACCTGCCTTACAAGGTGTCAGTTGTGCGGAAAGGAAGAGAAGGAATTTGTAAGCTGCTTCAAGTTCTCCTTACAGGAGAGAAAGGTGGGGTATAAATCCAAACTCCTCCTCCTTCTCTTCTTCTTCTTTCAACTTAAGCCAACTGCTTGCATGCTGGTCCAGTCTAGCCAACATCCAATTGGGTCTGGAGTTACAGTTCATCTCCAGACTACAAAGATCAGAGCTCGCAGAGAAAATGACTGCTTTGGAGGTTAGTTAACATGGCATTATACCTTGCTGGGGTCTCCCCCCTCTTCAAATTCTGTTCTTCCTAGCCTCCATCACCAAATCTCCAAGAAATCCCCAACCCAAGTCTGGTCCCTGGCAGAATCTCAGGCCATTTTCACATCTGCTGTTTCCAATATCTCCAGTGCAGAAATAAAATGTTTTCTCTGTAGAGTTCCATGCCATTTTCCGCCTCTGTGGTTTTGGAAAAGTTTCCAAACAACTTTTTCTCCATTGCTTCTGAAAACACTTTTATAATGTTCCAGGCCTTGTGGTGTGGTCCTACTGTGTTTCCCCGAAAATAAGACAGGGTCTTATAACAATTTTTGCTCCCAAAGATGCGCTATGTCTTATTTTCAGGGGATGTCTTATTTTTCTGTGTTCTGTTCGTCGGGCGTGCTTCCAAACAAAAACTTTGCTACGTCTTGCTTTCGGGGGATGCCTTATATTTCACACTTCAGCAAAACCTCTACTACGTCTTATTTTCAGGGGATGTCTTATATTCGGGGAAACAGGGTACTTGAAACGCTTTCTCTTTCCCGCCAAAAAGCCTGGCCGTTTCCAATTCCCACCATGCTATTGTCCAGCTTTCCCGTCCCACCTGGTCCACCATTTTTAACCATCCCACTCCTCACTCCTTTCCCCGCTCACCTCTCTATTTTGTCATTTTGTGCAGGGTTGTTTTTTTTTAGGCGGATCAACGAACTATTGGTTGAATGGGTCTACAAAGCATCAAAGCCATGAATCAACAAAGCATCGTTTCCCCAAATCAGCAATACTGAATAAATATATTATACTTATACCTATAATTATCAGTATTACAGTTCATTTCGCTGCTTTTATAGATTTTAATTAACTTATGATGGTTTTATGATTGTATTTTATTATATGTTGTACACCGCCCGGAGCCCTTCGGGGATAGGGCGGTATAAAAGTCCAAAGTATAAATAAATAAATAAATAAAATATATAATATAACTTTCAGTGCGGCCATTACACATTTGGAGGGGATGAGTGTAGGCAAACATCAATGCAAAAACAGGGATCGAAGGGGTGTGTGTCTGAAGACATTCTAAGTGGCGTAGTGGCTAAGAGTAGTGGCTAAGAGCAGGTGCATTCTGATCTGGAGGAACCGGGTTTGATTCCCAGCTCTGCCGCCTGAGCTGTGGAGGTTTATCTGGGGAATTCAGATTAGCCTGTGCACTCCCACACACGCCAGCTGGGTGACCTTGGCCTAGTCACAGCTTTTCAGAGCTCTCTCAGCCCCACCCACCTCACAGGGTGCTGGTTGTGAGGGGGGAAGGGCAAGGAGATTGTAAGCCCCTTTGAGTCTCCTGCAGGAGAGAAAGGGGGGGGGGTATAAATCCAAACTCTTCTTCATCTTCTAAGTGATGTGCTTGAAAAAAACACTGCATTGGTTTGGTCCCATCGATGTTTGGCAGGCACAACTACAGGAATGTCGCTGTTTTCACCTGTGAAATGTTGTAGGGTGAGGTGTACATATTATTTCCAAATACCTTCACAAGAAGCAGAGACACTTTGTGGTACATGAAGTTGTCTTAAACTGAATCAGGTCAATGGCCCATCCAGGACAACATTATTTACTGAGACTGGAAGCGGTTCTCCAGGGCCTCTGGAAGACGTATTTCCCATCGTCTTCTGATCCTTTTAAATGGAGGCCCAGACACTGAATCTAGGGAGTTCTGCATGCCAAGCAGATACTTTGCCACTGAGCTACAACCTCTTGTGTTACGTGTGGCGTGTGAAGCGCCCCTCATTCCACACTACACCGAGCCATTGCATTGAGCCAAAGGAAAGAGAAGTCCAGCTTGGCTTTCCGTCATGACTGCCCCTTTCAGCTGTCAGGCTCTCGAATGTGGAAATAACAGAGACCGTAGGAAAGTCCTAAAGCAGTTTATTTCTAACAACGTGTAGAGTAACAATAGAAAGCTGAATCTAAGCTCTCCAGCTTAGATCCAGAGATTATATCCTTCAACCCCCCTCCCCCATTTGTCCCACACCAAATGTGCCTCACAAATTCTACAACATTTGCACTACAGAGCTTCAAAGAACCTGGGAACCGTTCACACCTTCTTGCAGGAGAGCTGGCGCCAGGGAGTTGCCAGGAAGGGAAGAGGGAAACAGAAAAGCAGTTGCAGGAAAACATTTGCAATTCTTACACAGCAAAACATCTGGACACTGACAGGCTTGGTCCCGACATCAGCAACATGGGGGACTTCTCCGTCAGAAACTGTTTTGCAGACATGTTGAATGTAGGGCGCGTTGTCTCAGCACTTCAACCGCAGGAGGCGAAGAAGTCTAGATGTGTGCTTACTTTGAAGTGATGAGGGTTTGCCATGACATTTAAGAACAAACAACGGCCCACATTTTCAAAGATCTGGGGTTGATGTTATTTGAGTGCCACAGTCAGACCGGCGTCTCTGGAAGGAACACAAGATGTTGTCGGTGGCTTGTAACTCTCACAAGTGAATGCTCCTGAGAATTCACCAGGTGACATGCTTAAGACAAAAGTGCCTGCATGGTCCGGTTATTGTGTTATGTGGTGGGCCGCTGAGGAAAGCCTAAATCGGGTTCCAGTGCAAAATAATTCTTGGACAAAAACCTACGCGTAAAAAATTCTTGAAACGCTACTACTTTCGGTATAATCCTAAATCTGTACCCCAATTCAACTGGGTGAAAGGCCATCATTGTTTGTAATATTTTTTTTAATTGCCAGGTTAATTCTATGCCTGATGTTCCCATCCGTTTTGGGCATCTTTGGAATTCTGACACAACGCAGGAAGTGCCGTGGGGGCTGTAGGAGGCAGAGCCGGCCAAATAATGACAGGTAGCCATCTTGTATATAATTCTATATTTGTGATGGCAATAAGGGCGTTCATAAGCATAAGCATTTATTGTCATTGTGCACGCACAACGAAAATTTACAGCAGCATTCCTCGATGCACATAATTTCAGACTGATACCCCATCCTCCCTTTCCCCTTCCTCCACCCATCCCTACACAGCCCCAAACACATCAACACGAAGCTGCAGAGTTCAGCATAGCCACAGCTCTAGAGTAGAAGCTGTTCTCTAAGCCTCTTTTGTCCTAGTTTTGATAGACCCAGTATCATCTGCACGGATGGTAACAGTTCAAAAAGAGATGTGCTGGATGAGACGGGTCTCTCAGAATATTTTGGGCTTTCTTTAGGCTTCGGGAATTATAGAGTTCTTCCAAGGAGGGGAGAGGGCAGCTGATAATCCTCTGTGCAGTAGTGATCACCCTTTGGAGCGCCTTCCTATCTGCCACTGTGCAACTGGAGAACCATACACAGATGCAGTAGGTTAAGACACTCTCTGTAGCACAGCGGTAAAAGGACACCAGGAGTTTTCCATTCAGTTGTTGTTTCCGGGTTGACCAAGAAACTCAGAGCAACACAAGAATTGTAAAATTTAAAAAAATAAGCTGCACTTGTTGGGGTAGGTAAGGTGGCAAACCAGCTCTGATCGCCTTGAAAACCCAACGGATTCACCAATATGACAGCTGCAACTTGATAGAACTTTTCACCACCACAAAGTTTCCTAGATGGAGCCTTTGATGGTTACTTGGAGCTGGCTTCAAGAAAAGAAGAATGTGCTTGTCAGGACTGAGTCTGTCAGTGCCAAATGGCAGGCAGGGCAGGGGGAGGGGGAGGCGGTGTACGATCCTCCGATGTGGAGCGTCTTCCCCTCGGCGCCCCAGGGTATCCCGGACACAGTTCTTGTCAAAGGAAGGTGTGAACTGTTCCCAGACTCACAATGCTTTGTAGTAAATGCTTTGTAGTTTGTAGAGGGGAGTAGGAGCCATTTGGCTCGGTGGGAGGGGGAAACGGGATATAGGTAAGGGGTTTGCGCAGGAATCGCCAGATTCCTCTTTTACGATGTTACCTACGCTCTGAATTAAAGGCTTTAGAACAAATCTACAGTTTCCGTGATTTCCAGATCCGCGGTCTGACAGTGCCATCGAGTTGCAGCTGTCCCATGGAGACCCCAAACATGGGGGTGTTCAAGGCAAGAGAAGAACACAGGTGGTTTAGCCATTGTCTTCTCTGCACAGCAACCCCATTCTTCCTTGACAGTCTTCCATCCAATTCCCATGGGTAACTCTGCTTAGCTACTCTAATCCAACAGCATGGGACACATTGGCTCATTTTGCACACGCAGAATAACGCACTTTCAAACTGCTTTCAGTGCTCTTTGAAGCTGTGCGGAATAGCAAAATCCACTTGCAAACAGTTGTGAAAGAGGTTTGAAAATGCATTATTTTGCATGTGCGGAAGGGGCCATTTAGTGAAAACAGATTAGCTTTGTGCAATGCGTAGGAAGATACTGATCCTGTTTATTCTGAGGAAAAACAGAAATACATTGCCGATGAAGTAGAATACATTAATGTATTGTCGAAGGCTTTCATGATTGGATTCAACTGGTTCTGGTGGGTTTTCCGGGCTGTGTGGCCGTGGTCTGGCGGATCTTGTTCCTAACGTTTCGCCTGCATCTGCGCCTGGCGGAAATGAAGATGCCAGCCACAGATGCAGGTGAAATGTTAGGAACATGACCTACCAGACCACCCAGCCTCAAAACCCCACAATAACCAGTAGAATACATTAAGCTCTCCATGAAAAAAGGGATAAACTGGGAACCTGTCCTATATTCCTACATGCCACAAAAGGATTTGCTGAACATCATTACACACGTTGTGGACTTTCCGGACATTTTATATTATTGCAAGATGTTGCAAGCAGAGGTGGGATCCAGCAGGTTCTCACAGGTTCCCGAGAGTCGGTTACTAATTATTTGTACGTGCCAAGAGGGGGTTACTAATTGGTGATTTTGCCACGTGATTTTTGCCTTAGTTACGCCCCTCCTCTCAGCAGTAGCGTGCAGAACTTGAAGCAGTCTAGCAGGAGGTGCACCGGCGTGCGTGGCAGCCTGCGCCTATGCGGTACCTCTCGCCTCCCGCTTCTAAGCTGACCGGGTGCAGCTGCTAAGGCCTGCTGCCACAGCCCCGCCCAGGAATGCCCCACCCCCGGAATGCCCGGCCACGCTCCTGTCATGCCCCGCCCAGCCCCATCGGCTCTACGCCACAGTTTGAATCGCACCACCATGGGAACCTGTTACTAAAATTTTTGGATCCCACCACTGGTTGCAAGAGACCATTTGGCAGTGGCCCTTTCAGCACAAATCTCCTAAAATGTTTCTAAAATGTTTTCAATCCCCCCTTTTGTTCCCAATCACCCCCTGGCTGCCATTACATGACACCCCCCCCCCTTTGAGTTCTGTGTTGAATCGACGCTTCAGTGCTTCACGGCCTCGTGCCGCATTCTGTACTCCTTGCATGCTCAGTGCTTCGAAGATTGCTCCCCCCGACGAAGAAAAGAACAAACAGAGAAATGCTACAAATAAACAAATGAGGGGAAATGGAATGAGCTTAGAAAATGGTGCAGGGGAGGAATGGTCCAGAGAAGCAAAGAACCGTGAGGAACATAGTCAATAGATCGCACAGCAACAGAAGACATTTTCAAAATGTTTCAGCCAGATAATTGTTTTCAAAGGGGATTTATTAAAACATTTTGAGTCTGGAAATAAAATATTTTGAGGTAAAAACAATGTGGAACTCCATGGAGGAAACGTTTTATTTCCTGCCGTTTTAAATAAATTGTGCGGAAAAGCCCTATTTCTATTCCCGTTCTGGATCTTGTTTGTTTTCATTTGGCTGCTTTGTGATTGTGGAAGGTTGCACTTTTATGGTATGATATAAGCTCACGTGTTTGAACATATATACGTACGTGTAGCCCAGGCTGACCAGACGTCCCGCTTTTGGCAGGACAGTCCCGCCTTCAAACAATTTGTCCCGCATCCCACGGGTTATTTAAATTGTCCCGATTTTTGGGAGGCTGCCACACTGCCTTCTGGGGCGCTAGGCAGTGTGGCAGCCTCCCCCGTGCAGGCCTGGTAGCAGGACCGCATCTGCCTTCTGGGGCTTAGCCGTTTCCGGCTGACCAAGGGCGGGAGAATGGCAGTGCCCTCTCAGGAAGGCAGTGTGCTTCCTGGATCGGCTGTGCGTCACGGTCACGCCTATTCCCCCCGTCCCGGTTCACAAAGGTGACCATCTGGTCACCTTAGTGTAGCCTGAGTGCAGTGTTTAAGAGGTTTTCCCTATTATTGTGTGTGCAACTCTGCTTAATTTCCAAACTCTGACAAATTAGGCTAAGCTGGGCTATCTGGTCTGCAAATCAGAAGGGAGGAATATGGACACAGGCTCCCAGTCAGGACAAAGGGCCCCGTGCAAAGCCATTGTAGAGAACCAGTGTGGTGTAATGGTCAGGCTAGTATCTTGATGATCCAGGTTCGAATCCCCACTTGTGCCATGGAAGCTTGCTAGGTGACCTTGGACCAATCATACTCTCTAAGACTAACCCACCTTACAGGGTTGTTGTGAGGATAAAATGGAAGGGGAGAATAATGTAAGAATAATGTAAGTCACTTTAACGTTTACCCAGCACCATTTCGTGGAGGAAATGTAAGGCGGGTATAAAATGAATGGGAAAAGAAAGAAAAATAGTCTTGACATGGAAACCCCTGGGTTTGGAGATTCTTCATTATTTCAGTATTATACTAAAGAATGACTAGGTGGCCAGAGAGTGCATATTTCTATGTTTTTATTGATTGTATAAATTACTAAATAAATACAAATATTTTGGACTTATGCTCTTACAGGGCTATAAATATGATTATGGAGTATATAAATATTGCAAAAGTTTTTTAAAACATACAGCCAAAGAGTCACACTTCATCATTCACACAGGGCATTAAAAATGGGTTGAATCTGCCCAATGTTTTAAAATAGCATCATTTAAGAAGAGAACTGATTTTTTTTAAAATCCCCATTCCCCTTGACTTCATTTCTTATCGTCTTGAGAATGGCACAGTTCTCTCATCAGTCGTAAGTCTACAGTGGATCTTTTTATTGGCTATTGTGGGTTTTTCGGGCTATGTGACCATCACAGCGTGGTCAGCCAGCCCGGAAAACCCACAACAGCCAAGGAAGCCTTCGACAATCTGTTTATCGCTTGCGTCCATAGTTGGTCCTTGTTAAGTCCCTGTAGTTCTGTCCATTCTTCTTGTGGTTGGTGGCAGGAAAGGTGGCAGGAAAGGCGCAGGTACAACCCACAGTTACCACCTGTTTCTCCAGCCAATAAATTGGTTGACAGCCTCTCTTCTTATACCTGAGGACTAGAATCTCCTGCTGAATGGGAACAGAATTCATGCCATGGTGTAAATCCCCTTTGTCATCGATGCAGACATTGTAGCGGCAGTTGGCTACAGAGATCCAGGGTGGAAACCGGTTGAGATCCTCATTAATCCTGTAAGCCACAAAAAAAAACAACACCCCAAAACATAATTGATAAGGTGATGGAAATCTTTTAGCATACATGGAGCTTCCAAACTGAAATCTGACCTGAGGAAAATCAGACTGACCTGAGGAAAATCTGACTGACCTGAGGAAAACCTGAGGAAACACCAGCTATTACATTGCACTAAATTTGCTAAAATTAGATCTAAATATGTCAGTCTATACCCTCTCTTCCAATCTGAGTTAACAGATTCGATTAGATTATTTCTCTTGTTGAATAATTCTGATTCTGTTTTTTGTGAAGAGGTTGCAAGCTTTGTTATGGAAATAATTCAGAGCCAGTAACAATATGTATATATCTGAGGTTATCCTTTTTGCCTTTTAAATTTTTTTTATGTTTGTTGTGTTTTGTTGCTGTTGTTCTATGTATGCCAATAAAGGCTTTGCTTTATATGCACCTTTTTTGGGGGGAAAACACACACACTCCAGTGGGAGCTAGTAGGAGATGAAAAGTTGTATTACATTTTGAAGGGTCCAAAACTTTTGGCTCCCCTATGAATCCAGAAAACTTCACCAAACCTGGGTGGTATCATCCGGGGAGTCTCCTACTAATAACAACCAGGTTTTGTGAAGTTTGGTCCAGATAGTCCAAAGCTATGGACTCCCAAAGGAGGTACCCCATCCCCCATTGTTTCCAATAGGAGCTAATAGGAGATGGGGGCTACATATTTGAGGGTCCATAACTTTGGCCCCCATGAACCAAACTTCACCAAACCTGGGTGGTATCATCAGGAGAGTCTCCTACTAATAACAACCAGGTTTTGTGAAGTTTGGTCCAGATAGTCCAAAGCTATGGACTCCCAAAGGAGGTACCCCATCCCCCATTGTTTCCAATAGGAGCTAATAGGAGATGGGGGCTACATATTTGAGGGTCCATAACTTTAATCCCCATGAACTGTAAACTTCACCAAATCCTGGGTGGTATCATCAGTGAGAGTCTCCTACTAACTAACAAATCTTCAGGTTTTGTGAAGTTTTGTCCAGATAGAATTCCCAAAGCTATGGGACTCCTTCAAAGGAGGTACCCCATCCCCCATTGTTTCCAATAGGAGCTAATAGGAGATGGGGGCTACACATTTGAGGGTCCATAACTTTGGCCCCCGTGAACCAAACTTCACCAAACCTGGGTGGTATCATCCGGGGAGTCTCCTACTAATAACAACCAGGTTTTGTGAAGTTTGGTCCAGATAGTCCAAAGCTATGGACTCCCAAAGGAGGTGCCCCATCCTCCATTGTTTCCAATAGGAGCTAATAGGAGATGGGGGCTACACATTTGAGGGTCCATAACTTTGGCCCCCATGAACCAAACTTCACCAAACCTAGGTGGTATCATCAGGAGAGTCTCCTAAAGATACCGTGAAAGTTTGGTGCTGCTGTAAGGGTCAGGCCTAGACGTTTTCATTAGAAACATGCTACAGTGAGAATGTTGGAACCTGGATGAAAAGGTGCCGGGTTTTTTGAAACTTGGTTGTATCTAGATTAAATTTTCAGTGGGAATTCGGCCTAGGTGGAGATGCTGGAGGATTGAACCTGGGACCTTCTGATTTCCAAGCAGATGCTACTCCATTGAGCCATTCAGGTATGAAGCAGCAGTAATCACATCATTCAGTGTGAACTTATGTTCCATGACATTCCCTCAGCATTGTGTAATTCCTTTTAAAAGTTTTTTTAATTTTCTCACACATAAAATAAACAGAACATATCAACCTAAAAACCCACAACCCACCACACATCACATATTGACTTCCAGCTATCTCATCTGGTACTGGACACGGCCATACAACCCGGAAAACCCACAACACCCTAGAGTTTCTGGCTGTGAAAGCCTTTGCAAATACGTTATCTCATCTTTGACTGAAAGTTATCCCAAGGTCCATGCACACATAATTATGACATTAATTCCATAGAAGAAGAAGAAGAAGAAGAAGAAGAAGAAGAAGAAGAAGAAGAAGAAGAAGAAGAAGAAGAAGAAGAAGAAGAAGATGAAGAAGAAGTTTGGATTTATATCCCCCCTTTCTCTCCTGCAGGAGACGCAAAGGGGCTGACAATCTCCTTGCCCTTCCCCCCTCACAACAAACACCCTGTGAGGTAGGTGGGGCTGAGAGAGCTCCGAGAAGCTGTGACTAGCCCAAGGTCACCCAGCTGGCGTGTGTGGGAGTGGACAGGCTAATCTGAATTCCCCAGAGAAGCCTCCACAGCTCAGGCGGCAGAGCTGGGAATCAAACCCGGTTCCTCCAGATTAGATACACGAGCTCTTAACCTCCTACGCCACTGCTGCTCCATAGCTATTTAAGTGTATTCTAGGGATTACAATCTCCTGTTTTCTTTAGATTTCAAACCCCGCCACTACTTTCCTATTTGAACAAGTTTTCAAAAGATATCCATAAAAGGTTTCTAGTTTTTTTAAAAAAATTGTCCAAACAATTGTCTCTTAATAGTGTCATCAACTTTGCCATTTCTGAATATTCCGTATTTGCCTGAATCCCGTCCTCTTCTATTGGTATCCCCTCTCCATTTTCATGCACATAAACTCTTCGCTGCAGTCGTCACATAATGGCTCATTCCGCACATGCAGAATAATGCACTTTCAAACTGCTTTCAGTGCTCTTTGAAGCTGTGCGGAATGGCAAAATCCACTTGCAAACAGTTGTGAAAGTGGTTTGAAAATGCATTATTTTGCGTGTGTGGAAGGGGCCCTACATAAACAGAGTTCTATATTGCTTAGGAAAGTCCTCTCCCATAATTCCCAAACGTGTCATTCCAACCATTCTACACTCACCTCAGAAACTATGACCAAGTTAGTCTCAAGTCTTGCCACTTTTCAAGTGAACTCTTCCTCAGGGAAGAGTGGCCCAGAAAGATCAGGATGTTCCAGTAAAAACTGAATTCCTTTCTCTCAAGGGGGCCGTCACATCTCCTCATCCTCCCCCCTCGAAGGTGGTTCCTAAAAAGTGCATCTGGCTCATAACAGTTCACTGTCCTTCACCCCCTGGCTTTCTAAAGTGTTGCATTTATATGTGAGTTTATGGACAGCACACTTCGGTAAACTAGGACAGTGGTGGCGAACCTATGGCACGGGTGCCAAAGGTGGCACTCAAAGCCCTCTCTGTGGGCATGCACAGAGTCACCCCCCCCCACACACATCTAGGCTGGCCTGGGCCACTGGGCTCGATTATTAGCATTAAACCTAAGACCTAGTTTTGGGGAAGCAGTGTAGGTAATCTTGTTAAGCGCTGTTAAACCCCACTGATTTTCATGGGAAGAACTAAAGCGCAGTCCTTTACCTGGGAGTAAGCTTGGTTGCTGGCAATGGGGCCTGCTTCTGAGTAAACCCTCCTAAGGTCATGATTCACCCATTGGAAGAGTTGCATGGTTGCTTCAAAGCAAAGCCACTGACTACCACCAAGCTTACTTCCAAGTAACGCACGCCTCGGAGCCAACCATTTTTTCTAAACTAAAACCTCAGTATTCAGGTTAAATTGCCGTATTGGCACTTTGCGATAAATAAATGTGTTTTGAGTTGCAATTTGGGCACGGTCTCGAAAAGGTTCACCATCACTGAACTAGGACATGCATGGATACCTGTAATCCCATGGAGACAAAGATCTGTTCCTGACGTCTTGAGGCTGGGTGTTGCTCAGGTTTGTGCGAAGAGTAGGTAGTTTAACCCACACGCTGTCAGGGAACTTGGGCGTCTTGCTGGTTGGGCAGTCTTCTCCTGGTTGCCTGATGGAATTCTCTTTGGATTTTTTAGAGTTCACTTCTTTCCCATGGACTGAATTTATTAGGGCCAACACCAGCACTAGCCATTTGATCTGAAAGGGAGAAGGCACACTTTTGGGATGTACAGAGAACTTTGCAAATTAGACTTCTTGGACACAGGTTAGCGACAGCAGTAGACTGAAGCTGGCAAGAGAAATCAGAATATCTCTGCCACCATCACCAAACCTTTTTTGGTTGTCGGCAATAAGCTAGACATAAATATAGAAAGAACTACAGCCAGAGGGGAAAATATAGTCCAGCATTCCCATTCATTCAGGAGCTCAGCTTAACAACATGATATAGGAATTTAACTACTGATTCTGGCCCCTTCCACACGTGCAGAGGAATGCACTTTCAATCCACTTTCAATCCACTTTGAAGCTGGATTTTACTGTGCAGAATAGCAAAATCCTCTTTCAAACAGTTGCGAAAGTGAGTTGAATGCATTGAAAGTGGATTGAAAGTGGCCTCTGTTATAGCACCAATGTTATTGTTCAGTAGATAAAGTATTTTCTGTTGGTCAGAAAGACCATCCCTTTTATCCCACAAGGGGGACAATCAGGGATGTAACGAGGCAAACTGTAGCCCTGGGCAAAACCTGAGTTGGATGCCCCCCCCATGGGCGGACACTCCACCACGACCAATTTTTTTTGCACCAGGACATTGTTGCCTGCAGGGGGTGCAGTTTTTAGGCTAGTGGCACCAGAATTTCAGCGTATCATCAGGAGACTGTCCCTATGCTACCCCCCCCAAGTTTGGTGAGGTTTGGTTCAGGGAGTCCAAAATTATGGACTCCCAAAGGGGGTGCCCCGTCCCCCATTGTTTCCAACGGGAGCTAATAGGAAATGGGGCTACAGTTTTGAGGGTCCATAACTTTGGTCCCCCTGAACCAAACCTCACCAAACCTGGGGGGTATCATAAGGACAGTCTCCTGATGATACGCTGAAATTTTGGTGCCACTAGCCTAAAAACTGCGCCCCCTGCAGGCCAAAAATGGAAAACCACTAAAAATACCCAAAAACGAACCCAGCATTTTGATGCCCCCCACAAGGTGATGCCCTGGGCAGCTGCCCACCTTGCCCAATGGACATTACGCCCCTGGGGACAATGACTTTGTCCTAATAGCACCCATAGAAAGGGCAATAAAGTAATATACGACCAACAGTCTCTACAGATTTCAGACTGTATGCCCATAATCTTGGTTGATAGGGGATTTTTCGATGTCTCCCCACCTTTGGTGATTTTCGAAGGTATAACATTACACCTGGAAAATGAAACGGATCTTCGAAGGTTAGGTGAAGTTGAATGGTAAAGGTACTTAGCCCCGCTGTCTGTGGGGAGTGGAATCCCCAAAGAAAGAGGGGAAAAAATACCTCTGTCGATAAGATGCAGGATTGTTGCATTGCTTAGAACAATCTTTGCTAAACTCAGTGCCACTGTGAGTTTAAGATCAAAAATAATCACGACTGATGTTTGAGCCATCAGCTAGAAACAGTGGTAAGTAATCAAAGGGCCTTTCCCCACTCTTTTCCATCCCCCCATGCCATGCGCTGCTCTCAGCGCACGGCATCCCAGGCGCGCGCTCGGGCGTCCCCACAACCCCGCGCTCTGCGTGGGGTCATCAAATGGCGCCCTTAAGAAGAGCGCCTGGGATGCCGCGCGCTGAGGGGGTGCAACAGCGGCAGCGTTGGGGCAGCTGCGCTGTAGCCGCCCCTGTCGTGGGGAGTGCCCTGGGACCCCACGCTACTTCAGGAGAGTAGCACGGGGCTTAAGGTAAGTGGGGAAAGGCCCAAAATCAGAAATGCCAGGGTTCAAACATAATGCTTCAGCAATCCCTCCAAAGTCCAAGCAAAACTGCTTAGCAGGGGTGGATATACATGTTAAGAGGTTCTCTTATGTAGAAAAGACAGGGACCAATCAGCTTATTCATAAGTACAATGGCACCAGTGCTGTCTTTCTCACATTTCTTCCTACATGAACCCACAACCTAGGTGCAGTCTTGCTGAAGATCCAGTTAATAGGCAAGATCAAAGCAAGTACTGGAAAGAGCAGAGCCTTCTTGGTTGCTGCCCGAATGCTGACTGCGTTTCAGATATGAACGTATATCACTGCTGTTTTTCAAGGGGAAAAAAAAATCATCTCTGTGTTTCAAACCACTGCCCATATAAAAAATAACCACATTTCAAAGACATTCCCAATTAGTTAGGACCAGACCTGTCCTTGAGGCTCTAAATATCTAAATAATCTAAATATGTAAATCTAATCTAATCTAAAATATCTAAATAAATAAATACACACACACACACAATAATATATTGAGGCTCTAAAGAAAGTATATACACAAGTGTCTCTGTGTGTGTAGAGACAGAGGCTCATTCCGCACATGCAGAATAATGCACTTTCAAACTGCTTTCAGTGCTCTTTGGAGCTGTGCAGAATAGCAAAATCCACTTGCAAACAGTTGTGAAAGTGGTTTGAAAACGCATTATTTTGCGTGTGCGGAAGGGGCCAGAGAGAGAGAGAGAGAGAGAGAGAGAGAGAGAGAGAGAGAGAGAGAGAGGCAGTGGTACGATTCAAATAATTTAACAACTGGTTCCGAAAGGATAGTGGTGGGGTTACAACCAGTTCTCTGAACTAGACAAAAAATTAGTTACCGGTTCTACCAAATAGCTGCAAATAGGCTGAATCTTACCACTGGATTGAGGTATTAATAGATAGAGATATATAAATATAGATATAAATAGATAGGTAGATCATTATATTCTGTTATCCTCATTATCTTTGTCCCTTTATCCCAAGTTTCTACTTTTGTCAGTATAAAAACACGCAAAATTCTTACTTCATCATATTAGAGATCTTCCTTCTGCAAGCAGGAGTTTGTTTACATTGGCATTTCTGCCCTAGTACCCAAATTCTCTGTGGTCTCCTTTAGAGCAGCTCCCATTTAGCTTTGTGGGGCAGCAGCCCCCCAGAGAATCTGGGGGGCTAGGTAGAAATTCAGATGTGAACAAAATATGGCACGCAGCAGGAAGATTTCTAACATAAATGCAAATGCAAAGCATTCTGTGTGTTCTCCTGCTGGCAAAGTAGAAACTTGGCGGCGAAGGCACAAGGACAGTGAGAATAAAAGAAATCTATTCCTCTTTGCAAACATTCTTTATCGTAAGCATCTGAAGTTAGTCGTGAGCAAAATAACATTATTAAGGGTTTTTTAAAAAATTGTCTAGTTGGCCATCTGTGTGCACTTACCAGTGAGGAAGATTTCTTTGGCATTATCTCGTTTCTGCTGAGAGAGCCTCCTTCTTGGTGCTGTGTGTATTTCAGTGCCTTAAAAACGTATTCCCCAAGCCCAGCTGCTGCCTCCTTTTATACTAAAAATCACAGCCAACTTTTCCGTTGCCATGAAGAGATGGTTTTCCTTTTCTGACTTGTGGTTCTAGGGCAGATGTGGCTGACATTTGCTCAGTTTTTTCCCCCTGCACCGCTTCCTCCCAAACATAATCTCGGTACACGAGGGGACAGCAAAAGAGATGCATATAACGTGCCTGCTATCTAGTCATGGCAGATCTAGAGCAACTGATTTGTTTAAACTCAAGACAGATGGCCTACAAGATAACAGTAACTATTTTAAGAATTTGCCAGGTCAGTCCATTCCATCATGCCTTACCTGTTGCAATGTATTATTTGGGGTGCTGTGTGGTTTCCGGGCTGTATGGCCGTGTTCTAGCCACAGATGTAGGCGAAACATCAGGAGGAGAATGCTGCTAGAACACGGCCATACAGCCCGGAAACCACACAGCACCCCAGTGATTCCGGCCGTGAAAGCCTTCGACAATACAATGTATTATTTATTTATAATTAAATAAATGATACATATTATTTGTTTGTTTGGTTTATTTTACAAGATGCATGTTCCACGTTTCTGCCCTCACAAGGGCCACCAAGGTGGCTAACAAATTAAAACATACGCAAAAAAGAAAAATCACATTTGAAAACCATTTATTTCATTAAAAACCCCCACTCATCATCAAAACTACAGCTAAAATACACCCATACCTAACACAGTATATCAGAGGTGTAGCAAGAAGGGAAAGCGCCCAGTGCACTGGTGCGTCCTCTGCCCCGTCCCACCCCATCCCACCCCTGTCCCAGAACACCCCCAGAACGCCCCTGCCATGCCTCTGGAATGCCCTCGCCACAGCCCTACAGGGGCGCACGCCCGGTGCTTCGCACACCCCTGGTCCCCTTGGAGCTACGCCTCTGCAGTATATGTGTGTTAAGTGCTGTCAAGTGGCTTCTTACTCACGGCGACCCTATGAACTAATGTCCTTCAAAACTTCCTATCATTATCAGCCTTACTCAGGCCTGGCAAGCTGAGGGATGTGTCTTCCTATGCGGAGTCAATCCATCTCATGTTGGGCCTTCCTCTTCCCTTCAACTTTTCCTAGCATTATCGACTTTTCCAGTGAGCCTTATCTTCTCATGATGTCAACCAATGTGCGAGAGCCTGCTAGGTAGATCTAAATCAGTCTAGATCAGGGGTCTGCAACTTGCGGCTCTCCAGATGTTCATGGACTACATATCCCATTAGCCCCTGCCAGCATGGCCAATTGGCCATGGTGGCAGGGGCTGATGGGAATTGTAGTCCATGGACATCTGGAGAGCCGCAGGTTGCAGACCCCTGATCTAAATCAGTGTTAGCTTTGCCTGCTCTTAGTTGGAGAGTATCTGAAGAGGGAGGGGTTGGGGGAAGGGTGAGACTTCAGTGGGATATATCTGGATCTTGTTCCAATAATCAGACTTTGGTGTATTGCTCAGTAGCCCTTTTTATGGATACACAGACCAGGCATTCAGGTTCACAGCCAGTTCTGAAGAACATGAGCCCCTTTGAGTCTCCTGCAGGAGAGAAAGGGGGGATATAAATCCAAACTCCTCCTCCTCCTCCTCCTCCTCCTCCTCCTCCTCCTCCTCCTCCTCCTCCTCCTCTTCTTCTTCTTCTTCTTCTTCTTCTTCTTCTTCTTCTTCTTCTTCTTCTTCTTCTTCTTCTTCTTCTTCTTCTTCTTCTTCTTCTTCTTCTTCTTCTTCTTCTTAAGTCACCTGAGACTCAGGAACACATTTCATCACCACTGAGCTCCCCTTGATTGTATTGTAGCTATTTTGGGGAAGCTGCTTCTGGTATCTCTAAGTGTGTAAAAACCCTGCGTTCGTAACCGTCGGTGCCTTCAGAGCTGAATACTGTGACCACAGGACCCAATGGCCACAGACTGACCTATTTTCCTTTTTCTACCTTAGCGTTTAAGGTGAAGAAATAGCAAGTATCATAGATTCATTGTGGTGTTGGTTTGTCTCTGGCAGGTGGGATATTTAGTGGAAATTATTGTGGCAGGTAACAGTGCCGTTGCGAGAGGTGCCTAACACAATTTTCCACCCCCGCCTTTGCTATTGGATATGACTTTGCCGGGCGTCATCCTCCACAGTAAACATTTTCCATTCGATGCGCTTGCGTCAGCTTGATATATTCGGTGATGGGATGGGGGTAGAATCAAGCAATACATTTGCAAAATTAGCTATTTGCCAGTGATATGAAAATCGATAGGATTTTTGTCAAAGGCTGGACACAGTGTGCAACAGACTTCTCTCTGTGTGATCCACCTCTGAAGATGCCAGCCACAGATGCAGGTTAGGAACAAGATCCACCAGACCACGGCTGCTCAGCCCAGAAAACCCACAACAACCAGATAGGATTTTTATTACATCTTCCTTGCTAACCCTCCCCTATTACACTCTTTAACAGGGGTCCTGTTGGCAGATTTGCATTAGTAGCAGAGTTTGGTAGACACCGTTAAAGGCCCAGATACTAGTGAGTTGCTCAGTATAAAAGCGATATTAGCTTAAAAAGTAGGGTAACGTGGAGTAAAACAGTAAATACTATACTGTTACATTCTTCATGTAGGAGCAGCAGTGGCGTAGGAGGTTAAGAGCTCGTGTATCTAATCTGGAGGAACCAGGTTTGATTCCCAGCTTTGCCGCCTGAGCTGTGGAGGCTTATCTGAGGAATTCAGATTAGCCTGTCCACTCCCACACACGCCAGCTGGGTGACCTTGGGCTAGTCACAGCTTCTCAGAGCTCTCTCAGCCCCACCCACCTCACAGGGTGTTTGTTGTGAGGGGGGAAGGGCAAGGAGATTGTCCGCCCTTTTGAGTCTCCTACAGGAGAGAATGGGGGGGATATAAATCCAAACTCCTCCTCCTCCTCCTCCTCCTCCTCCTCCTCCTCCTCCTCCTCCTCTTCTTCTTCTTCTTCTTCTTCTTCTTCTTCTTCTTCTTCTTCTTCTTCTTCTTCTTCTTCTTCTTCTTCATGGTGCTACGTGCTGGCACATGGTTCAACTGGGCAATCCAACTGGGCCTAGAACAAAGAAAGCAAGTTAACTTTATAGCCTCCAGTACAGGTGCTCATAGACACATCACAAATGGCTACTACGCGGGCCAATCCTACTAAATAGGAATGTGACCCCAACATTTTCTTTACATACAAACCGATTTCGTGACTAGTTGTGACAAACACTTGCAGATCCCAACAGGTCCCTTATTCTGGTGTTTGCCAAGTGTTTTTAGGAAGCAGGTAGGGCCAGGTAGGGTTTGTGCCCAACAAGTTTTCTGATTGGCTCTTAGAGATTTGATTGGCTGGAACGGGCCCTGGGTGTACTGCTGAACTCTGTCTGGCCAGATAATTTCCCCCAGTTTTCATAACTCAGAGGCTTAAACTGGCTCTTGCTTTGATAACTTTGCACTGTGAATATAAAAAGACACCTGTCATCAACCTGAATGCTCAGATGCATCACAAATACTCGCCTTCCTCTTCTTAGCGGAGACAACAACGAGGGTTAACGGAGAACAGGAAGACTTAAATGTGGAAACAGGAAGACTTAAATGAAGTCCTCATAGGAGAGATGATTCAATTCTCACTGTAGAAATTATTGGGGCTCACGAGGCAATCGTGACGAGGTCATTACAATTATTTATCTATCTGGAGAATTTTTCTGTTGACTTTTGGAGGCCTGCTTGTCTGTCTGCCCCAGGCAGTTGTTCAGAGCTCCCTCAAACGCGACTCGCCTGTTAAGGAGAAATAGCGCTGGGCGTCACAACACTCAAAAACCCTGCATTGTGGTTGATTCCGCACAGGTCAATGTAATGAACTCGCAAAGTCCAGGCAAAAGCAACCGTTATGAGTTCTTTATTGAGCTGGCATTCTTAGTCAGGAACAAGCAATGCGAGAACTGAAACCCAGATCTCGTTCAACAGCTTTTACAGGGTAGCAGACAGGCTTCCGCCAAAAAATATAAACAAGGCAGGATTTCACACGGGGTATCACACAGACTAGCAAGCAAGTGAAAGATAACCAAAACAGCGAAATTCCCCTTCCCAGGCGTTAAGCCAAAACCTCCAGCGGGAACCTTTTCACACACACACCACAACCTTACAGTCAAAAGTCGCAGGTGTAGGACGCGATGTAACCCGGGTTTTTTTTGGGGGGGGGTACTTTGCCAGGTCCCAGCCAAAATGAGCCTGCCCCTTTTATTTCCCAGCAACCCGGTTTTTTTTGAAAATTGTGAATCCAGCAATCCTTTTGAAAAATCCCGGGTTCCAGCCGCTCACACGCAAACAGCCAGGCAGCTGGCACTATATGTCTCTCTCTTCCCCCGTGCCGGCCACGGCCAGTTGAATCCGCTTGTCCTGCTGTTGCACGATGCCCCCAGTATCTTTTTTTTAAAAATTGTAAGTTGCATCTGCGTAGCTATGCAGGTGCAGCTGGTCATGTCGTGAGATGATCAGCATGACGGTGCGGGCTCATTACTACAAACCTGCACAGCTACACATGAGTTGCCAGAAACTATTGAAAGAGAGAGAAATGTCTCCATGCAAAGGCATAAAAGCCACCCCAATTGTTTCCATGAGCTCCAATCGCTGCCTGAATGGTACACAAGTGAGTGGGGAAAAGGAAAACGGGTTCCTTGACAACTACTGCAGCCCACTGTACATTTGCTGTATGGAATCGGTCCATGTGTTCCTGCAGTTTCACGTAGCTGCTAAACATAAGTACTCTGGGGCTCGACAGAGATACCATACAATAGGTACTGGACCACCTTGGCATTAAACACCTTGAATGCTGATGAAATAAACCTTCCACAGTGGATGTTAAAAAATTTCAGAACTGCAGCGGACAAACTGTACTTTATTCGTAATATGTTTTCAAACTGTGCAATTTTTTTTTGATAGCTGCACTGAGCCTAATCTCGGTCAGGAAAAGGCGGGATAGAAATGAAATTTTAAAAATGGATAAACAAAAATGGAATCCTGGGCTTCCTTGCCGATCTCCCGGGCAACCCTGGTTAATTTCTAAGAATGGCGAGATCGGGCTAGCCGGGGTCATCCACATCAGGGACTAAAAAGGAGCTGTTGTTGTTTCAGTCTGCAGTGTTAGAAATGGAATCCTTATATTCCCCAACCCGTTTGTCTGAGGCCCTTTCCCCACTTACCTTAAGCCCCGCGCTACTCTCCTAAAGTAGCGTGGGGTCCAGCTGCACTCCCCACTTCAGGGGCGGCGAGAACGCAGCTTCGGCTTCCGACGCTTCGCCTCTCTCACCAGCTGCCAGAATTCCTGGCGTTTCAAATGGCATGCCTTTTGATGGGGAAGCCTACGCTACGCAGTGAATTGGCGCTGCGGCGTATTAGGAAATTGCGCGGCAAGCAACAAGGGTAAGTGGGGAAAGGGCCTGAGTTCTTTCTGCCTCAGGTGATTTTTCAAGAGGAAGCGGACTGCCGTGGGTTTTCCAGGCCATGTGGCCGTGATCTGGTAGTTTTAGCTGCTCACGTTTCACCTGCGTCTGCGGCTGGCGCCTTCAGAGCCGTGCCACGATCAGACCTGCTTCTCTCCACGGCGCAGCGTGGTGGCAAAAGTTTGGGAGAAAATCTTGTGTTTCACAAATGAGCTTTTTTTTTTGAGGGAAGGCAATCTGATTATTTTTAATCATGATGCTTCCTAAGATTGCTCTCTATTTTTCCAAGAGAAAAATCAATACTGAAGGGGAATGCCAAATCAATGCCTTCTTGTCTGTCTTATTTTTTTAAAAAACCCTCTTGCTTGAAATGACTGGTATACACTGAAAATGTAGACATAGACAAGCCTTTACTGGCATACCGAATTACAATAAAACAATTGTCCATAAAAGACAGATAAATACAACATTCAGAGTCTTATCAATAGTGTAGTCCATTCCCATACACCTCTCCACAGACCAGACTGAAGACCCACCAACAGAACCCAGGCATCACAACAACATACAGTATCAACACTCCACTATAAAACACAGAGTTTGTTGGGCTGGCGCCAAACACAGAACAAGGGATGGGGGACAAGGAAATGGGCGAACAATTGATCTGACTCCAATAGGTTGCCACAGCCTTCAATTGTCACACCATCTGGCAATCGATAACAAAACTACGACATCTCTCTATGAATCACCCACAGGTTATTTGACTTTGGATGACCGTGAACCCACAGGTTACTGGCAGAGGTAGGCACTGTATACCAGTAGCAAATAGTTGATGTAACCAACATTGTTGTTGTTATGATGAATGAAAATGAATGTTTGACGTTTCTTCGGACTGAGTCAGTAGCAGTGCGAGGCTGCCACCTACAGAACTCCAAGAGAAAGGGACACGCTGTAAGAAAATGATGCGCTGAAATGTTACAGAGTTGGCAACTCCGTTTTGGGAAATTACTGGGGATTTGGGTGAGCGTTTGGGTAGAGGAGATGTGATGCCGTACGGCCCACTGAGTTGGCAAGTTCCTGGAGACTGTGGATGTGGAGCCTTGGGGTGGAGCTTGGGGAGGGGCGTGGCCTCAGCTGTAGACTCCGCCCTCCAAAGCTGCCATTTTCTGGAGGAAAATTGATCTGTGTATTCTGGAGGTAATTCAGGGGGAACTTTGGGCCCTGCCTGGAGATTGCCAGCCCTGGAACATCACCAGTTCTTTCTTAGAAAACTGTAGGCAGTAGCGTACTGCCCACGGGGACAGGTGGGGTCAAATGACCCCGGGGGCAATGACGGGGAGGGCGCAAAATTGCCCCTCCTCCCCCATGCTGATCTGGCTCAGAAGAGCTGGGTTGGTGCAAGGGAGGCACCTAAAGACAGAGCCAGCCTGCTGCCACGGTGCCCGTTTGAGCCATCTCCTTCCCTCCTCAGGCCCTTGGGGGCGGGGCTTGGGGGCACTGCCAGCCTGCTGCCGCTGCAATGCTCGTCCAAGTTGCCCCTGCCCTCAAGTGCGGGGCAGGGAGTGCAGGGGGCATGACACCTGGAACAGGTTTTGTCCCCAGGCGCCATTTCCCCTCAATATGCCTCTGATGGCACATTTTAATATATTCAAAGAAATACTTAGCAGAGATGCGGAATGGAAAAATAAAGATAGCCAGAGATGCTTTGAGTTGCTTTTGAATAAAAATAGGTTACTAGCTTAGGGAAGGGTTACATGGAATGAAAATAACAAATGCTGTGCTTCTCCAATACATATTTACAGTAAAAGAAGACGTCTTGTTCAAGGGAGTCAATATAACAAGGGCAGAAAGAACCGTGTCAATCATGCCGAGGGATGTTTGAGAACCGGCCTTGAAGTAGCGACGATGGGAAAGAATTGCACCTTGCCCTTGAAAGCGCCCATTTGAGTTTATGATTAGGAAGATGGTTCAGATAATGGGCAACACAGAGCTTTTGGGGAATTGGTTGTGGTGGGTTTTCCGGGCTGTGTGGCCGTGGTCTGGTGGATCTTGTTCCTAACGTTTCGCCTGGGTCTGTGGCTGGCATCTTCAGAGGTGAATCACAGAAGGAAGTCTCATACACACTGTGTCCAGAGAGAAGGAAATGTTTGGGGTATATATTGTCCATGTCCCAGGGTGGGGAACCAATCAGTAAGTGTTTGGGTGGAACTTGTTATGCAAAGATGTGGTTGATAGTATTGTATTGAGGGTGGGGCTTATCAGTCCAGGGAGTGATTCATCTTTTCATGCCCTGTAGCAGCATCAGTATTGGTGAATACAAATCCTGTGTTTGGTTGGAGTCCATTGTTCATGAATGGGGAATAATCCAAAAGTACAAGGGTGAACAGGAACTCTGTGCCTTGATCAAAAGGTATTGGTATTCCTGCTCAAAAGGTATTGATATTCAGGAGTTAATCATCATCATCATCATCATCATCATCATCATCATCATCATCATAGTAATAATCATAGTAGTAGTAGTAGTAGTAGTAGTAGTATTTATTATATTTATAAACCGCCCTCCCCCAAAGGGCTCAGGGCGGTGAACAAAACATAGAAATAGAGCACACAATAAAATCAGTAATATCAAACCTCGAATAAAATAGTATTAAAGCTGAAAGTGGTTCTATATGCATTAAAACCAAATTCCCATTAAAAGTTGCGTTCCAGTCAAATATAAATAGATGGCGCCCCTACTAACAGATCCTCAAAAAGAAGTGGAGGGAGGAAACGCAGGATCCACAGGATATGCGCGAAGAAGGGGGGGGGGGTCATCAGCGGCTGGTCTCCTGAAAGGCCCGGTGGAAATTAGTGCCTCAGTTTTGCAGGCCCTGGCGGAACTGGCATAAGGTCCCGGCGAGAGGGCCCGTGTAGCTGGAGATAGAGCTGCCCCACCAGGCGGTAGCCAGAGCTGTAAAAGCTCAGCCCGGGCGGAAACCAGCCGATCATCATGGAGGGGATCATTAGGATCGCTTCAGGTGACGGGTCTTTCTGCTGACCGCAGAGGTCGATTTGGGACATATGGGGCAAGACGGTCCCATAGGTACGGGGGTCCCAGGCCGCGCAAGGCCTTAAAGTAGTAGTAGAAGTTTGGATTTATATCCCGCCTTTCTCTCCTGCAGGATTTATATCCCCCTTTCTCTTCCTGTGAGGTGGGTGGGGCTGAGAGAGTTCCGAAGAACTGTGACTAGCCCAAGGTCACCCAGCTGGCGTGTGTGGGAGTGCCCAGGCGAATCTGAATTCCCCCGTGTGATAAGCCCCCCCATAGCCCAGGCGGTAGATGAGAATCAAAACCCGGGTTCCTCCAGATTAGATATAGAAGGAGTTCTCCTTAACTTCGATTTCTACCGCTGTATATTAGTTGGAACTGATTAAAAGGCTCCGAGTAATTTCGTTCCTGGCACACTCAGATCAGATAGGCTTTGCTGGGCACAATATTGGAGCATTCTGCTAAATTGCCAGATTTTATATGAAAAATCTGACAGTTCTGATTATTGCTGATTCTCATGGGTTCAGCTCAATGGACTATTTTCATGAATGGTTGTTGATTTCCCCCTCTTCCAAAATTTCCATGTTGATCCAAAGGCAATCCCCAGGTGACAGTACTGGCTTCACACCCATAAGTTTGCCATCGATGGGTTGGGAAATTCCTTTGATATTTGGGGGTGGAGCCTGGGGAGGGTGGGGCTTGTGGAGGAAAGAACCTCAGGAGGGTATAATACCATTGATGCCACTCTCCAAAGTATTCGTTTTCTCCAGGGGCACTAATCTCTGTGGTCTGCAGATCAGTACGCATTATGGGAGATTCTCAAGCACTACTTGGGGGCTGGTGACCCGGGCTTAAGTCATAAGAACATAAGAACATAAGAACAAGCCAGCTGGATCAGACCAGAGTCCATCTAGTCCAGCTCTCTGCTACTTGCAGTGGCCCACCAGGTGCCTTTGGGAGCTCACATGCAGGAGGTGAAAGCAATGGCCTTCTGCTGCTGCTGCTGCTCCTGAGCACCTGGTCTGCTAAGGCATTTGCAATCTCAGATCAAGGAGGATCAAGATTGGTAGCCATAGATCGACTTCTCCTCCATAAATCTGTCCAAGCCCTTTTGTGCCATCCAGGTTAGTGGCTAATACTAATTCTCCTGTGGCAGCATATTCCAAAACACTCAAATCACACGCTATGTTGAAGAAGTGTTTCCTTTTATTAGTCCCAATTCTTCCCCCCAGCATTTTCAATGGATGCCCCCTGGTTCTGGTATTGTGAGAAAGAGAGAAAAATTTCTCTCTGTCAATATTTTCTACCCCATCCACAATTTTATAGACTTCAATTATATCCCCCCTCAGCCGTCTCCTCTCCAAACTAAAGAGTCCCAAACGCTGCAGCCTCTCCTCATAAGGAAGTCATATGGAGAAAACAAGGAAGCCCGTTCTGTCAGCTGAAAGACACCTTGATTTCACAAATATTATCTCATATTTTTCTTCTTGTCCTTTCGGCTAAGATCAAGTGTGTAATATTTTGGGGGGGTCCCAATAACTTTTTCTGGAACTATTTTGAAAATCCAAAGGGGAACAAAACCCAAGAGGCACTTGAATGTGATAAAAAAATACTTTAATGAATAAATACAAACAATTCAAATAATTAGGATTCCCATGAATAATAATAATATTGTGGACACCAGAATAAAATGGTGGAATGGCCACGGGTCCAGTCGCAAGAGATTAGAAGGTTCTAGAAAATGTTGGGAGATACCAAGCCAAGCATCCTGTAGTGATGGAGACAGCTGTTCTTCCTTGCGGTGAGTTCTCTGTGCATCCCCCCCCCCCACCCCCCCCCCCCCCCCCCCCCCCCCCCCCCCCCCCCACACCCCCCCCCCCCCCCCCACCCCCCTCCCCCCCCCCCCCCACCCCCCCCCCCACCCCCCCCCCCCCCCCCCCCCCACCCCCCCCCCCCCCACACACCCCCCCCCCCCCCCCCCCCCCCACCACCCCCCCCCCCCCCCCCCCCCCCCCCCCACCCCACCCCCCCCCCCACCCCCCCCCCCCCCCACCCCCCCCCCCCCCCACCCCCCCCCCCCCCCCCCCCCCCCCCCCCCCGCCTCCCCCCCCTCCCACCCACCCTCCCCCCGGCCCCGCCCCACCCCCGCACCCCCCCCCCCCCGCCCCCCGCCTGCACCCCCCGCCCCCCCCGACCCCCCCGCCCCCCCCCCCCCCCCCCCGGGGGCCAGTGCCGTAAAGGTCCTGGCCCGCGTGGAGGCCAGCCGCATCATAGAGGGGCCGGGGGCCACCAGTAAGTTGGCCTCTGCAGAGCGCAGAGGCCGAGTTGGGACATAGTCCAGGTGGTAGACCTGGATGCCGGCGCAGGCTCTAGAAAGTAGACCTGGATGCTGGTGTGAGCTCCAGGCAGTAGACCTGGCCACCGGCATGGGCTCCAGGTGGTAGATCTGGGCTCTGGTGAGTAGGCCTGGGAGCCTGGGGCGGGGGGCCACACACAGAAAATTCAGATTTTGTCTCCGGGCTCCATTTTTCCTATATGCGCCTCTGGTGGGCAGATACATTATAAG